>NC_080391.1:43296420-43596420 GCF_028751815.1 Salvia miltiorrhiza
AAATCAAATAAGCAAAGTGGATAAATAAGATGATTAAGGCGATTTAGGGACTAGGCATCGATGATTAAGCAAAGGACTTCAATTATAACTCAATACTAATCTTGACGAACCTAATTATCTAGAGTGATCTCCCAACTAGTTCTAGCCCCCTCCCGGACGACTAAAACGGTAGATTACGGGTCATAGTTGCCGTCCCCGGTCAACTTCTAACCTATAACTCCCAAAAGCACACAAAGATCGACATACTCTCACCCAACTCTCAACCTCCCGGTTATCGAATTGATATGTTTCAAACACCTTATCTATTGCAATTATCCTCTCCCGATTCAAAGTGCAAATTAGAAATGCATAGAATGTGGCCAACAATCCATACAAGAATAAAACAAGGGTTTGAAAAGATAATGTGCAAATGAACAAACAAGATTTATATTGAGCATAAATAATCAATCCATTACAATAATCATCTAGCCTAATCCCCAAATCAAAGAGAAATTTAGCCTAACATGTTCAAACACAATAAATCAAAGTTAAAGGTGTACATAATGAAAGAGAGAGTAAGAAATAACAAATCCTATTTATGAGCTTCTTCTTCCTTCTCTTCTCTTCAATGGTCTTCAATGGTAGATGGGTGTGTTAAAGGAGGCTAGGGTTTAGTGTGTGGAGTGTTGGGGAAGATGAGTGATGGAGAAGAAGAAGAATGAGAGAAAAAGGGGGAAAATGGGGTTTAAGGGCTGAAAAACGCGACTCCGCTCTTTTCCCGCGGTCATGGCCCGCGCCCGTGGTGCTCAAACGTGGGCAAAACTCAGGGAACCCGCGGTCCCGCCCCGCGGCCGCGGGTGGTGACCGTGGGGGGGACCCGCGGTCCCAGACCGCGGTCGCGGGTGGTGACCGCGGTACACCCCTGGACTTGAGCACTTAGCCCGCGGTCCCACCCCGCGGCCGCGGGTGGTGACCGCGGGCGATACCTTCCCCACGACGCGTGACCGCGGCCGCGGCCTCTGTGCGCGGCTGACTTTGTCGGCCCCGTTCTCCCTCGTCCGAGCTCCGATTCGGGCGCCGTTCACGCTCATGGATTCCTCTCGAGACGTACTTCAATCCTATGCTCTCACAATTCTCCAATCAACTCTTGATTTGCCCTGAAAATACTCAAAAACTATACCAAGCAATCAAAACTTCATAAATACTCAAAATTGGGATACAAACACATATATGCAATCAATTCATGGGGAAAAATGACAACAATTCGTGTGATATTGAGGTATGAAATCCATGTTTGTCAACCCTCCAAACTTAAAGCGTTGTTTGTCCCCAAACGACAAAAAGAAAGAAATAAAAGTAAACAAACATGTAAGCATGAATTGATGTCATTTCAAGGGCTTCAATTTTTTCAAAATATTTCACTAGTGTATCACAAGTAGATATGCATTTCAAGAAGTCACAAGTGATAGTAAGTTCAACATTATAGCCTCCAAGCTTGAATCCTGACAAGGTGGATGTTTCAATGGTGCACTCAACTCTCAAGTGTTTAGAATGGACGTGTTTGCACTCAACTTGAAACAATGCATGCAGTCTACCATAAGCTTGCCATTTATCCTAACTCTTTATACTTCAATGTGTTATAAATAAAGATCAAAAAGGGCTTTCCTTGGGTTGTAATGAGGGTTCTTTGGTAAGGTGAGTAGTTTTTAGGCAAAGTGACTCATCCCACGATCAAATAATCATAATGAACAAATCGACTTCACTATTTCTCTTATCAAACATAAACCACAATCCCTGCATTTCATCCTTAGTGATATCTATCATGGCCATGATTCAAAAGGCAAATCACTCCCCTTTATGCTCTTTTATTCACATTCATTTTCATTTCTTTTTCTTTTTGAGCTCATAGGGTGATTTTCACTTAATCAAAGCTTGATAAGCACTTTCAATCATTTCCCAAACTTTTCTTCATCAAAGCAACCACCAACACTCTAGGTTCTACCCCTTTATTATTGGTTATTCAAAGAAAGGCTACAAGGCACAAAAGGGGTAAACTAGGATCATATGAGAATTTGAACACAATTTGAGTTAAGTGGCTAACAAAGATGGCCTTAAATCACTTCAATATTAACAACACATCTACTTTTATTTTCAAGAGAGGACTCATGGCAAGTTCTAGAGATCAACACACATGCTCAAATGATTTACACTCAAGAACAAAATGAGATTGTAAATGTATGACAATCAAAGGCTCAATTCTCACAAGCTCATTTCTTTTTCAAGTTCTTGGAGGTGCAACATTTAGCTCATCATCACAAGTTCAAACTCTTCATGCAAAATCAACAAGTGATACATAACAATTTCTTTTCAAAAACACAATCATATCATAAGCCCAATAACAAACAAATCATCCTCACAAAATTTGTTACAATTATCCCAACAAAAATCAAAACATCAAAAAGTCTTTCAATTATTCAAAACATAACAAAAACACAACATGCAAAAACACAAGATAAACGAGACAACTAATCCATCTTCCCCCTCCCCCCAAACTTATTTCACACAAAGTGGAAATAAGGATGGAGGAAAAGAGAAGGATAAGTTGGCTCGGACTCACAATGGTACGGGCACGACTACGGTGGCGGGAAGGGGCCATGGAAGGCATGGAAGTGGCGCATGTGCTCTTCATAGCGGCGCCGCTCATCCTCTTGGTATTGCAAAAAGGCTTCATATTGCCTTCTTTGCTCTTCTTGGATTGCATCAAAGCGGGCCATGTTTGCGGCTTGGAAGGAGTCAAAGCGACCCATCATCCTATCCTCAAATCCGACACCCCCTCCTGGATACGCCGGGGGTGGTTGAGGTATCTCACCACCTGGTTCATATGCTTGCTCTTCCTCCTCGCCCTCGGGGGCGTGTTGTTGTGCATGTGCGTCTTGGAGGTGAGCAATGGTGGCGGCAAAGTGGGCGGGCTGACGCATGCCTAGGTTAGCGGCCTCCCCGGGGCCCATGATGGTGGTAAGGGCCGGATTGGGCAATGGGAAGTACACATTGCCGTTGTCGCCCTTGAGGATCCACAAAAGCCGTCTCCCGGAGGCGAGAAAGTGTTGTTGCACTAGGCAACGTTGGTCGAGGAGGATGTCACGGGAGATGGGGTCTTCTTGAATAGCCACCCCAAGATGTGTCGCTATAGGGGTGATCATGCCTCCAATGCATATTTTGCCCCCTCTTGTGTGAGCTTGAGATTCGAATTGGTCGGCCAAAAGACACCCAAGAGATAAGGAGATGTTGGTGAGGGCGCCTTGAATGAGTAAGAGCTCATTCGACCGACAAAAGCCCACATTCTCCCGACCAAGGAAAGTGAACCCGAAGGCCCGTTGGGTAAGGCGGATAACCGGGTTGCGCAATGACGCCGCCTTTGATCGCCGGGAGTCATAGCCTGCAATCTCCTCCACGCCTCGAAAGTGACATCGTTCCCACATACGGGTGGGATTGAACTCTAACCCACCGGCGTATGCTCCTCCTTGGGGGCAACCCAAAATCTCGTCCAACTCATCAATAGTTAGCTCTCGGGGCTCATTCCCGAGTTGGAAAGAGATTCTTGATGGAGCTCCGTTGGACTTGATGAGCTGGAATGTGGAGAGGAACTCAAGAGTGAGCCCTCGGTATGCTAACCATCCCCCGGTGATTACTCGCCGCCATCCGCCTCTATCCGCCAAAGACCAAATATCTTCGGCTATTCCCATGGCCTCGATAGTCTCCGAGCAAATATACCGGCATTGCCGGTGAGGAATGGCACAAAGTTGCTCCCAACGTTCGCGGGAGTCCGGAGTAGGAAGTTGAATCCCATAGAATTGAGGATTGTGCCGAGTGATAGTCACCTCATCGGCGCGGGAGGTACTGGCCTTCCCCTTTCCCTTGCCCTTTGTTACACGTGGTGCCATAGCAAAATGTGCCTACAAAACCAAGTGTGAGTCTTTATTTGACACAACAAACAACAACAACAAGATACTAGAAAACAACTTAACTAAGCAAATTAGCCCGGGAAACGGGCGAATTCTTATTCTAAAAGCACATAAATTTATCACACCATCACAATGCATCTCACAACAACACATAGCATCAAAATCAAGCCCACAATCACCAAAATCTCCCCCCCAAACTTAGACATTTATCTACACCCAACACAAGCAAATTCTTAAGCAATAATGTCAATTAAGCATAAATTCACCGATTAAATTGCAATTAAATGAAAGACCCATCATCCTAGACATGTATAGAAGCAATTAAATGCATCAATTCAACAATGTAGCACAATGTAGGAAAAATCCTAATTTTGAGCCCTAATTGCATATAAACATGTAGAATGCAAAATAACACAAAATAATCGGTAAAATTCTTCTAAAACATGCTTTGAATGTAAAAATGAAGGAATGAGAGCAAGTAAAACATACCTTGTAGTTGGATTTGGAAGTGAAAGTAGAGAGGAAGAGTGTGTAATTTCGTGGGTGGTGTGAAATGAGAGTGAAAGGTGAGGAAAAAGGGTGAAAAAGGGTTAAAAACCCGAGTCAAAGCAGGTCAACGCGGGGCCAGGAGGCCCGCGGTCCCGCCCGCGGCCGCGGGTGGTGACCGCGGGACATCCCTGGATCAGCGCGTTTCGCCCGCGGTCCCACCCCGCGGCCGCGGGTGGTGACCGCGGGCTCCCTGGGAGTCCTCACCTCTGAAAAATTCAATTTTTATGCGTTTTTCTCTCAATTTTTTTTTTTTGTTAAGATAAAGGGAATTAAACTCACAAACAAAAGAAATCACACACATATAAAAAAATATACATAGATGAATATATAATACCTATGTATATGTGTGTTTATTGAACTTGCAAAAATTAAAGATACCTTGTTGGGGTGCCTCCCAACTAGCGCTTAGTTTAACGTCGTGAGCTCGACGTCTTCATGATGGTGTCATGTCTTTGGTTCGGCGAGAATGATGACGGACACTTCCTCTCGTGGCTCGGCTCGAAAGTATGCCTTAATGCGTTGGCCATTCACCACAAAAGTGCGTCCATCGTTGCCCTTCAATTCAATAGCTCCATTGGGGGAGACCTTGCTGATGAGGAATGGGCCCGACCATTTGGACTTGAGTTTTCCCGGAAAGAGTGAAAGGCGGGAATTGAAGAGAAGGACCTCATCCCCGGGTGCAAATTCCCGTTTGTGGATCATCCTATCATGAAACCTCTTGGTCCTCTCTTTGTAGAGGCTTGAGCTTGCAAATGCCTCACTTCGAAATTCATCCAACTCATTGAGTTGAAAGACTCTAGCTTGGCCGGCCTTCTTGAAATCAAAATTGAGCTTCTTGACCGCCCAATATGCCCTGTGCTCTAACTCTACGGGGAGATGACATGACTTCCCGTATACAAGTTGGTATGGTGACATGCCAAGCGGTGTCTTGTACGCCGTTCGATATGCCCAAAGTGCGTCATCAAGCAAGAGAGACCAATCCTTCCGGCTCCCATTCACCGTCTTCTCTAGCACTTGTTTAATCTCCCGGTTTGCCAACTCGGTTTGACCATTGGCTTGGGGATGATAAGCCGTTGTCACTCTATGCTTCACCCCGTACTTTTTGAGAAGTCCTTCCATCCACTTGTTGCAAAAGTGGGATCCTCCATCGCTTATCAAGGCCCTTGGAATTCCATGCCTTGTCAAAATATTCTTTTGAAGGAACTTGATCACCACTTTGGAGTCATTGGTTTGAGTAGGAATTGCTTCCACCCATCTTGAAACATACTCCACGGCCAACAAAATGTATTGGAAGCCGAAAGACATTGGGAATGGGCCCATAAAGCCTATGCCCCATACGTCAAAGAGCTCAACTTCAATCACATTGTTAAGGGGCATCTCGTGCTTCTTTGATATTCCTCCCATTCTTTGGCATTGATCACAACTCAAAATAAATGAGTGGCAATCCTTGAAAATAGTTGGCCAATAGAAGCCACTTTGAAGCACCTTAAAAGCGGTTCGGTTGGTGCCAAAGTGCCCTCCACTAGGGGAAGAATGACACTCCCTCATAATAGCTCCCCATTCCTCTTCGGGTACACACCGCCGGATGATGGTGTCGGCACATCGTCGATACAAGAACGGCTCATCCCATAAGAAGAATTTCACATCATGAAAGAATTTTTTTCTTTGGTAACGATTCAACTCGGGTGGTGGATGAATGCCGGATGCAAGATAGTTGACGTAGTCCGCATACCATGGGGTGTGGGTCTTGACTTGCAAGATTTGCTCATCGGGAAAATTCTCATTGATGGGCACATCGGCATTTTCCCCTTCCACGGGATTCTCAAGTCTTGAAAGGTGATCCGCCACAACATTTTCACATCCTCTCCTATCTCGGATTTCAATATTAAACTCTTGAAGGAGGAGGATCCACCTTATCAACCTCGGCTTGGCATCTTTCTTCTCAAATAAATACCGGATGGCCGCATGGTCGGTGTGAACAATAGATTTTGTGCCAATGAGGTAGGAGCGAAATTTGTCGAAGGCATACACAACCGCCAAAAGTTCCTTTTCAGTGACGGTGTAGTTTGATTGAGCCTTATCTAGAGTCCTACTAGCGTAGTAGATGACTCTAAATAGCTTGTCTTTCTTTTGCCCCAACACGGCCCCGACGGCGATGTCGCTTGCGTCACACATGAGCTCAAACGGTTGTGACCAATCCGGTGTGATCAAGATGGGAGCACTCACTAAAGCCTTTTTGAGTTTCTCAAAGGCCACCAAACAATCTTCATCAAAGTTGAACTTTGCATCTTTTTCAAGAAGGTGACATAAGGGTTTGGTGATCTTTGAGAAATCTTGGATGAATCTTCGATAAAACCCGGCATGTCCAAGGAAGCTTCTCACGGCTTTCTCATTGGATGGTGGTGGAAGCTTCTCAATGGCCACTATCTTTGCTCGATCCACCTCCAATCCGGCTTTGGAGACCTTGTGTCCAAGCACGATTCCATCCCTAACCATAAAATGACATTTTTCCCAATTCAATACAAGGTTAGTTTCCTCACACCTTTGCAACACAATAGATAGATTATGGAGACAATGATCAAAAGAATTGCCAAAGATAGAAAAGTCATCCATAAAAACTTCCATTACATTTTCAATTAAATAATGGAAAATGGCCATCATGCATCGTTGAAAAGTAGCGGGGGCATTGCAAAGACCAAATGGAATGCGTCTATAAGCAAAAATGCCATAAGGACAAGTGAAAGCGGTCTTTTCTTGGTCCTCCGGGGCAATCATGATTTGATTATACCCGGAGTACCCATCAAGAAAACAATAAAATTCATACCCCCGCCAACCTATCAAGCATTTGGTCAATAAAAGGAAGAGGAAAATGATCTTTTCGAGTAGCTGTGTTCAACATCCTATAGTCAATACACATCCTCCATCCATTTACTAACCTAGTTGCAATTAGCTCATTATGCTCATCTTTTATGACGGTTATCCCCCCCTTTTTAGCAACAACTTGAGTGGGACTAACCCACTCACTATCCGAAATAGCAAAAATAATTCCCGCATCTAGCAATTTGAGAACTTCTTTTCTTACTACTTCTTGCATAATAGGGTTTAACCGTCTTTGGCCTTGCCTCCTAGGTTTAAAATCATCTTCCATCAAAATCCTATGCATGCAAATGGATGGGCTAATCCCTTTTAAATCGGAAATTGACCATCCTATAGCAGACCTATACTTCCTCAAAACATTTAGCAATTGATCAAGCTCATGAGGAGAAAGGTAGGATGATACAATTACCGGATACGCCTCATCCTCACCAAGGAAGGCGTATTTCAAGTGTTCGGGGAGAGGTTTTAACTCCAAGCTGGGAGTCTTCTTCTCCACTCCTTCATCTTTCGGCTCTCCATTTCTCAAGTCCAAGAAACATGCCTCTCCTTGTGAAATTTTCTGCACAAAGTTCATTTCATTAGCCTCAATAAATAAGTTAGAAGCATTAAACTCATCATTATCAACAAAAGAGAATAGAGGGTTTAGGAGGCAAGTGTCCATTGGATTGTTGTAGATGTGGTACTCCTCCATGTTGATGCAAGACTCTATCACTTGCATCATCTTGCATTCACCAACCCTCTTTTCTTCTTCCTCCTTGTACTTGAGAGCCTTGTGGATTGAAAATGTGAAGCTCTCGTCATTCACTCTAAGGGTGAGTTCGCCCTTAGCAACATCAATGAGGGCTCTCCCCGTTGCCAAGAAGGGGCGCCCAAGAATTAAAGGTACATCTTTGTCTTCCACCATGTCCAAAACAACAAAGTCCACCGGGAATATGAAATTGTTGACTTTCACGAGGACATCTTCTACTATCCCCTTTGGATAAGAAACGGAACGATCCGCCATTTGAAGGGCAATTGTTGTTGGCTTGATGGTGCCAATCTCTAGCTTATTGAAGATTGAGAGCGGCATCAAATTTATACTTGCTCCCAAATCACACAAAGCTTTCCCAAAGCGATCATTCCCAATATCACAAGGGATTGTGAAGCTCCCGGGGTCCTTGATCTTGGTGGGGATTTTTCTTTGGAGAACGGCACTACATTCTTCGGTTAGATTGACCGTCTCATTCTCTCTCATCTTCCTCTTGTTTGATATGACCTCCTTTAGGAACTTTGCATAGGAGGGCATTTGTTTCAAAGCTTCAACAAGTGGAATGTTGATGTGCACCTTTCGAAAAATCTCAAGAAACTTGGAGAATTCATTCTCCACATTCTTCTTTTGATGTCTTTGAGGAAAAGGGATTGGTGGGCAATAAGGTGGTGGAGCCACGTACACCTCCTTCTTCTTTCCTCTATCTCCTTGTTCCTTGGAAGGGTTGCCATCTCCAACTTCAACCACAACACCACTTCTATCTTCTTCGTCGGGCATCTTGGGCTCTTCATATGTTGTTCCACTCCTTAGAGCAATGGCCTTGCAATGCTCCTTGGGATTCACGATTGTGTTGCTTGGGAATTGCCCTTGTTGGCGTTGATTGTTTATAGACTCGGCAATTTGTCCCACTTGTATCTCAAGCATTTTCAATTGCTTGGCTTGAGCCTCTAACTTCTCATCCGTTCTTGTCATGTGAGCTTGAGTCGTGGTCATGAACTTCATCAATATTTCTTCAAGGTTGAGCTTCTTCTCTTCCTTGATCATGCCATGGCTCACCGCAAATCCGGGCGGTGGTTGCAAGAAATTGTTTGGATTGCTATAGGAGAGGTTAGGGGGGCGGTTAGGTTGGAATCCTTGAGTGTATTGCCCTTGCCCTTGGTAGCCACCTTGTTGTTGGGGCCGGAAGTTCGCATAGCCTCGGTTGTTGTTGTTGATGTAGTTCACATCCTCGAAGCTAGTTTGTTCTTCAACCACGGGCTCTACCCTTGACATTGATATAGCATCAATCTTGCTATTCATGGCGGTCAATTGAGCCGTCAAAAGAGCTATCGGATCCGAGCTTGTTGTAGCCGCCACCTTCTTCAAGATGATCCTCTCCGTTGGGAATTGATGGCAATTGGTGGCCAAGTTCTCTATGATGTGAGCAGCCTCCGCGTGGCTTTTCTCCAACAATGCTCCATTGGCCGATGCATTCATGTCTCTTTGCATCTCACCACTACACCCGGTGTAGAATACACAAATGATTGTGTTTTGATCTAAACCATGGTTAGGGCACTTCCTTAGCATCTCTTTGAATCTCTCCCAAGCTTCGTAGAAGGATTCTCCATCAAATTGGTGAAATTGGACTATGTCCTTCTTCATCTTCATGGTTCTACCCGGAGGGTAGAACTTGTTGAGAAACTTTTTAGCCATGTTCTCCCATGTAGTGATAGAACCACCCTCTAAAGATTGGTACCATGTCTTGGCCATGCCCCTTAGCGAAAAGGGGAAGAGTCGAAGTCGAATGGCATCCTCCGGGACTCCATTTATCTTGATGGTGCCGCATATCTCCAAGAAGTTTCCAAGATGTCCATTCGGGTCATCTTGGGAAAGACCGGCGAATTGGTTTTGTTGTACCATATTTATGAGGGCCGGCTTGAGCTCAAAATTGGTGGCGTTGATTCTCGGGGCATGCACTCCTCCTTGTTGGACAATGGGTTGGAACATATTGCTAATAGGTGGTGGTGGTGGTGCATTCCTTTGAGCCTCTTGCTCATTGATTCGCCCTTGCATAGCCTCTAGTTGCCTTTGAAGTTGGAGGATCAATTCTTGATTTTCCGCCATGTTTCCCTCCAACTCTCTATCTCTTCTTGTTCTTGCTTTGTTGTGTCGGCAAAAAGCTTCAACCTCAAGGTCTATAGGTATAAGAGGTGCACCTTTTGACCTTGTATTCATACACTACCTATCAACCAACAAGAACAAAGAGTCAAATCACAATCTTAAAATAGAAAACAAAAGTTAAAGCAAGTAAAATGTCTAAAGTAGTTTAGCACAATGAAGCAAAATATCACAAGCAAAGAAACTAAACTAATCCCCGGCAACGGCGCCAAAAACTTGTTCGCATTTATTTTCACCACGCCGCAAGTATACGGTGTAGTTGCAATATAAGGGAAGCAAGGTCGTATCCCACAAGGATTGGTGAATTCAAACTTCTAAATACCATTAATAAGTTGTTTTCAATCTATTTAGACAACCAAAGATGAAGAGATATTGAAGGTTAAATCAAAGTTAAATTAAAGCAAGCAAACTAAATAACAAAAATATAAACTTAGTTAATAAATTGGGGAATGACTCAAAGGAAAGTTATCCTAGGGACTAGATTTCGATGGATCGTAATGAACTTCAATTTAAATCAATATAAATCTTGTTATGACTTACTTATCTAGGGCGATCTCCCCACTAGTTTTAGCCCCCTCCCGGACGACTAAAACAGTAGATTACGGGTCATAATTACCGTCCCCGGTCAATTTCTAACCTATAACTCCCAATAGCACAAAAGATCAATAAGCCCTCACCCACCTCTCAACCTCCCGGTTTATTGAGATGATATGTATCAAACTCCTAATCTATTGTAATTATCCTCTCCCGATTCAAATCACAAATTAGAAATGCACAAAAGGTGGCCAACCAATCATACAAGAGATAAATCTAGGACTTGAAAAGATAACAATAAGCACAATCAAGATATATATTGAACAAAGAAATCAATCCATTACAAATCCATCTAATCTAATCCCTAAGATAAGAGATTTTAGCCAAGCATATTCATAATAAAAGCAAATCTCAAGTCATAAGAAAACATAAATAAAGATATAGAGAGATAGAGATTCATAGACAAATCCTATAATCTTGATCTTCAATCATGTAGTCTTGATGAGCTCCTTTCCAAGTCTTCCCCTTCTTTATTTGATTTTGGTGTTGTTTTTGTGTGTGGAAGAGAAAAAAAATGGTAGAGAATGGAGGCTAGGGTTTGGAATTGGAGAGTTGGGGAAGATGAAGTGGGTGTGTGTGGTGAATGATTGGGGAAAAAAAGAGAAAAATGGAGTTTTGAGGCTAAAATCGCGTTTGGGGTCCACTTGGGGGAGCCCCGCCCTTTTCCCGCGGTCACGGCCCGCGTCCGCGGCCTTCAAACGTGGGGGATGCTCAGGGGACCCGCGGTCCCGCCCCGCAGCCGCGGGTGGTGACCGCGGGTGTCTCCTGAGTCGGGAACAGCTGACCCGCGGTCTTACCCCGCGGCCGCGGGTGGTGACCGCGGGGTACTGGGCGTTTTGCACAGTCCGCTCGTTTTGCTCCGTTCTCCCTCATCCGGACTCGGATTTGGTCGCCGTTTGCGCTCACGGATTCCTCTCGAGACGTACTTCGATCTCATGTCTTCAAAATCCTCCAATTAATTCTTGAGTTTCCCTGAAATCACTCCAAAACTACACCAAGGAATTAAAACTCAACAAAACTCAAAATTGGGATACAAACACATATTAGCAATCAATTCATGGGGGAAAATGACAACAATTCATGCGATATTGAGGTACGAAAACCATGTTTGTCAACCCCCCCAAACTTAAAGCGTTGTTTGTCCCCAAACAACAAAGAGAAGAGAAATAGAAGATAACAAACATGTGAGAATGAATTGGTGTCATTTCAAGGGCTTCAATTTTTTCAAAATATTTCACTAGTGTATCACAAGTAGATATGCATTTCAAGAAGTCACAAGTGATAGTAAGTTCAACATTATAGCCTCCAAGCTTGAATCCTCACAAGGTGAATGTTTCAATGATGCACTCGACTCTCAAGTGTTTAGAATGGACGTGTTTACACTCAATTCGAAACAATGCATGCAATCTACCATAGGCTTGCCATTTGTCCTAACTCTCTATGCTTCAATGTGTTATAAATAGAGATCAAAAAGGGCTTTCATTGGGTTGTAATGAGGGCTCTTTGGTAAGGTGAGTAGTTTTTTTTAGGCAAAGTGACTCATCCCACAATCTATCAATCACAATGAACAAATCAACTTCACCATTTCTCTTATCAATCGAAAACCAAAATCCCTACATTTCATCTTTTCATCCTTAGTGATATCTATCATGGCTATGATTCAAAAGGCAAATCACTCCCCTTTATGCTCTTTTATTCACATTCATTTTCATTTCTTTTTCTTTTTGAGCTCATAGGGGATTAGTGATTTTCACACAATCAAAGCTTGATAAGCAATTTCAATCATTTCCCAAACTTTTTTCTTCATCAAAGCAACCACTAACACTCTAAGTTCTACCCCTTTATCATTGGTTCATTCAAAGAAAGGCTACAAGGCACAAAAGGGGTAAACTAGGATCATATGAGAATTTGGCACAATTGGGGTCAAGTGGCTAACAAAGATGGCCTTAAATCACTTCAATATTAACAACACATCTACTTTTATTTTCAAGAGAGGACTCATGGCAAGTTCTAGAGACCAACATACATGCTCAATCGATTTACACTCAAGAACAAAATGAGATTGTGATAATATGACAATCAATGGTTCAAATCTTACAAGCTCATTATCAAGTTCTTGGAGGCAAAACATTTAACTCACTTGTCACAAGTTCAAACTTTTCATGCATAATCCACAAGTGATACACACAATTTCTTTTCAAAAGCAACATTCATATCATAAGCCCAACACACATTTCATCCAACTCATGTTTTTCAACAATCAAGCTCAAAAACAAAAGACAAGGAAAAGCTCAAAAACAGAGACAAAATCTCATTATTCGAAAACTAAACTAACTAAATAAATAAACAACGGATAAACGAGATAAGTAACCCATCTTCACCCCCCCCCCCAAACTTATTTCACACAAAGGAGAAATAAGTTTGGATGAAGGAGAAAATGGTTACTTGTCTCGTACTCACAAACGAGGTGGAGGCTTAGGCGGTGGCCATTTCTCATCAAATTTGCATGCTCCATCCACCGCGACCCAAAAATATGGTGGCTTTGCAATTCTTGAGACATCCCGGGCGTCATGGTAATCTCGTTCACCATCTAGAGTACCACCACACTCAAACAATTCCTTATTAGACAAATCAAAGTGAAAATCAAAAGATGAAGATAAATAAAAGTGAAAGAAGCAAGCCTTCATAGAATCGCCTGTGGCGAGGTAAGGATCGACAAAATTTTTGACTTTGCTTTCTTTAAAGCTTGTGAAATCTTCATCTTTTTGAAATTGTAGAGGTTGTGTCGGAAAAGTTGGGCTCTCGACTTCAAGGGGTTTGGAGAATTGATCCTCATCTTCTTCATACTCTTCTTCAACTTCTTGAGGCTCTTCACTTAGCATTGGCATTGGTTCCTCATACAAGGTTCCATTTTGAAGGCTAATGGCCATGCACAAATCATCAATTCGCTTTTGATTTTCCATAGTGGTAGCCAAAGACCTTCTTTGCTCTTCTAGCATAACCTCCGATTTTGCTAGACTTTTTTCTATCCAAGCTTGTGTAGCTATGAAGCATTGAAGGAGATCGTCTTTTGAATTTGATTTCTCCTCTTGATAGTATCGATTTCCCCCTTGGAAGCCTTCTTGAGTGGAATAAGAAATTTCATAATTCCAACTATTGAAATGGTCCTCATACTCCAATGGTGATTGCCACTCCATGGCATTGCACCCCATGTCATAAAAGTCACCATAGGAAGGTGTTGGTTGGAAGGCTTTTTGGATCATTGGTTGCCTACAATTTCTTTTGGCTTCCAAAACACGCAACTTAAGTTGCATCAACGCCAATTGTAGTTGGAGTTGCTCAACCAACTCATTCCTTCCATCATCCATTTTTGGTGCCGCTTTTACGGTTGTGGAGCAATTTTCTCTAACAAAAACAAATAAACATATAAATAAACAAACATAAAAACAATATCTAAATTAGATAAAAACAACTTTTCACAATATCAAAAGTAAAAACTCAACCAATCCCCGGCAACGGCGCCAAAAACTTGTTCGCTAATATTTTCACCACGCCGCAAGTATACGGGTAGTTGTAATATATGGAAGCAAGGTCGTATCCCACAAGGATTAGTAGTTCAATCTAGTGATTATCCTAATTCATTTTACTCGACTATTTAGACTAAACGATTGAGTGATTGGTTTGATTATCTAACTAAATACTTAACAAGTGCAAAGACAAATAAAAATCAAATAAGCAAAGTGGATAAATAAGATGATTAAGGCGATTTAGGGACTAGGCATCGATGATTAAGCAAAGGACTTCAATTATAACTCAATACTAATCTTGACGAACCTAATTATCTAGAGTGATCTCCCAACTAGTTCTAGCCCCCTCCCGGACGACTAAAACGGTAGATTACGGGTCATAGTTGCCGTCCCCGGTCAACTTCTAACCTATAACTCCCAAAAGCACACAAAGATCGACATACTCTCACCCAACTCTCAACCTCCCGGTTATCGAATTGCTATGTTTCAAACACCTTATCTATTGCAATTATCCTCTCCCGATTCAAAGTGCAAATTAGAAATGCATAGAATGTGGCCAACAATCCATACAAGAATAAAACAAGGGTTTGAAAAGATAATGTGCAAATGAACAAACAAGATTTATATTGAGCATAAATAATCAATCCATTACAATAATCATCTAGCCTAATCCCCAAATCAAAGAGAAATTTAGCCTAACATGTTCAAACACAATAAATCAAAGTTAAAGGTGTACATAATGAAAGAGAGAGTAAGAAATAACAAATCCTATTTATGAGCTTCTTCTTCCTTCTCTTCTCTTCAATGGTCTTCAATGGTAGATGGGTGTGTTAAAGGAGGCTAGGGTTTAGTGTGTGGAGTGTTGGGGAAGATGAGTGATGGAGAAGAAGAATAATGAGAGAAAAAGGGGGAAAATGGGGTTTAAGGGCTGAAAAACGCGACTCCGCTCTTTTCCCGCGGTCATGGCCCGCGCCCGTGGTGCTCAAACGTGGGCAAAACTCAGGGAACCCGCGGTCCCGCCCCGCGGCCGCGGGTGGTGACCGTGGGGGGGACCCGCGGTCCCAGACCGCGGTCGCGGGTGGTGACCGCGGTACACCCCTGGACTTGAGCACTTAGCCCGCGGTCCCACCCCGCGGCCGCGGGTGGTGACCGCGGGCGATACCTTCCCCACGACGCGTGACCGCGGCCGCGGCCTCTGTGCGCGGCTGACTTTGTCGGCCCCGTTCTCCCTCGTCCGAGCTCCGATTCGGGCGCCGTTTGCACTCACGGATTCCTCTCGAGACGTACTTCGATCACATGTCTTCAAAATCCTCCAATTAATTCTTGATTTTCCCTGAAATCACTCCAAAACTACACCAAGGAATTAAAACTCAACAAAACTCAAAATTGGGATACAAACACATATTAGCAATCAATTCATGGGGGAAAATGACAACAATTCATGCGATATTGAGGTACGAAAACCATGTTTGTCACTCCCTCAAACAGACGCCCATCCCTCTTCTTCTTCAACGGCGAGGAGCGCCGCTGTTCCTGCTGCTCCGGCGACCGCACAGCCGTAAGCCGCGCCACCGCCCCTTTCTTCACCGAACCCAGAACTCCCTCCGACGACTGCACCAGACCAGCCGCCGCTGCCTGAACTCCCTCACTCCTCACTTAAATCGGCCGACAGCAGTAGAAGAAGCGGACTGCCACCGCGCCCTCCACCTCCATCGTCTCTCTCTCAACCCTCCCCTGTTCACAGATCCGGCGGCCGCAGCAGCGGAAACTAACCACCGCCGCCCTTCTCACCCTCTCTCTCTCCATCCTCGACAGCAGCGGGCAGAGCCGCCGTGCCGTAGCTCCTGACTTCCTCTTCCCTTTCCTCGGCCGGACAGCAGCTCGAAGCCACCGCCGACCGTACCGTCCCCATCCCCCTCTGACTTCCGGCGAACGACAGCGAGAAGCCGTCGCTGCCCTCCCCTCTACTCTCGACTCTCATGACCAGCAACAAACACACCACAAGTCGACATAACAAGACACAAGTTTGGATTTTTCTTTTCAATTTACCGATCTTGTTTTATCATCTTTTGAATGTATAACATTGTAAAAGCACAAATGTGTAGTAGTATCCAAGTTATGCAGTTTATTCTCATGCTTTGTTGGTTTGATAAGTTGTAGAAGTAAAACAGCATACATAGATAGGATGCATCGTAGTGTCATTTATGCAGAGGGAATAAGTTGGAGTTTAGAAGGTAAAACCTTGATTGAATAAATTCTGCTATGTTATGTGGTGATCTTGTTTCTGTTTAAACTTCGTTGCTGGGGTGAGGAATTAGATGAATAAGGGGGATATTTAAGGGAGTAGGATGAACATGTTAAGGTAAGAAGCGTGGGTGAAGGAGTCAAAAATGGTAGGAAGCGTGCAAAAGAGTGGGCGCATGGTTGAGATGGGTGAAGGAGTCAAAATGGTAGGAAGCGTGCAAAAGAGTGGGCGCATGGTTGAGATGGGTGAAGGAGTCAAAATGGAGGTGTTGTACTTGGCAGCTAGGAAGAGTGGGTTGGGCTTCTCTTTTTGGGCTTAATTATTAACAAGGAAGGCTTAATTAAAACTAGGGCCCAAAATAATATTTGTCAAAGCCCAACACATTCAAAAATTAAAGCTTAACATAGACCTAAATTAAATCATGTACAAATAAATACTAATCATATAGAATAATCACATATTCATATAATTCAATTTATGAAATGCACAAAATTTCAAAAGACTAAATTTTTATGAAGGCTTCTGAAAATAAATTTTGTTGGAATTTAAAATATAAATCATTTTTCATTTTTCCGGTGTAAATCATCCTAATCTAAGTTTAAAATAAATTCTAAACTTAATATAAATAGGCGGGGTGTTACAAATATATAGTTTAATTTTAAAATTTGTATTTAGATAAAATAATAATACAACCTAGAAACTATGAAAATGACTTAATGGAAAATCATTAATTGGAGAATAATTATCGATTTTTCTTTAAAAATAAAAAATAAAAGTAGATTAAAGAGTTTAATTTTGTATTAGCACATCATTTAAATTTACTGAAATTGCATACATTTTATTTTGAAAAAACTATGAAAATGTGATAAATTATATCAATAGAAAAAATCATAACAAACAAATATCTGTATAATCTAGAGTAGACGAAATGAATAAAAAAAATTAGAAATTAAAAATTATATCCATAAATAGTAAGGTGATTTTTGGCTGGAAAATATAGTACTGTTTTTGAAAGTGGTTATGCTACATACCTTATGTGAGCACCACTCACGTTTAGCCCTTGATAGCATTATTCTTTTTGTTTTAGACATTTGTTTTTATTCTAATACTTCATAAATTGTTATTAGGATCATTAATTTTATAAATAACAAAAAATCAAAGTCCGATTTATTCATATTCCTTTTAACTTCAAATAACTAATAAAAAGAACAAATTAGACTTTGGTTTTTATGTTATTTATAAAATTAATGATCCTAATAACGATTTATGAAGTATTAGAATAAAAATAAATATCTAAAACAAAAAAGATAATGCTAACGATCGCTAAACGTGAGTGGTGCTCACATAAGGTATGTAGCATAACATTCCTCTTTCTCTCTCTCTCTCTCTCTCTCTCTATATATATATATATATATATATATATATATATAATATAGAAAATTTTCTATATAGTTTCTAAAAATTACAATAAAAAAATTAATTCTAAAAATAGTAAAGTGATTTTGGCGGGAAAACATAACTTGGTTGAGCTTTTATATATATATTGAAACAAAATAAAACAAAATTTAACTTAAATTAAAGAACTTTAAATTGAGCTAATATAATAAAAATAAAACAAAATTACTATAAAAAAGAATAAAGATAAAAAGTCGTAACATTATATTGAAAGAAAGAAAAAAGAAGAGTGGAGAGAGGAGAGATGAGAGAAAAAAAAATGATTTTTATGATTTCAAACGATTTAACTTTTTCGAGTTAATTTTTTTTATATATTAATTTTACATCAAATTAAAGATCTTGTCACGATCTTTAGTTTAAGATCCATATTGAATATTTTTTATTAATCGAATTTGATGATTTTTAGAAAAGAACAAAAAAAGGAGAAGTGAGAGAAAAATTCATGGAAATCATATTTAATCAAATACTAATATGGATGTTAAAATGGGTGAGAGAACGTGTAGATGAGGGAGATAGGAGAGAGAAAGTGTGATAAAATAGGTGATAGATGAGAGAGAAAAATTGGCGCAAAAAAAGAGCCGTTAAAAACTGATGTTTCATATATATATATATATATATATATATATATATATATATATATTATAGATTAAAATCAATATATATATATATATACACACACACATATTGTATGGAATATACCATTTATATAACATAATATATTATTAATTGTATATAAGTAAATCTTCTTAAGTTTATTACATGTCACTATAGAAATAACATTCAGTTAAAATATTAAAATTAATGTGTTGTCATGAGCTATGTCATTGTAACATTAATTATTAATTGTTGATCCAAAATTATCAATACATAAATATGATATGCCATTTTTAAAATACATAGGGGATTGAAACCCAGGACCATCCAATAAAATGATGAATTCACTGTATATCTTTATGATCTAAATGCAAAAAATGGTTCATAGTTTATATCTTAAAGTGACTTTTAATTTATTTTAGCCAATCTTTGGTTCATAGTTAGTATATATACATAACTAATATATTTTAGAGATACAAAATTAACTATATTTTAATTAAAATAATAGAAAATTTATAACAAAAAAATACCAATATGATTTGGAGTAGACGAAATGAAGACAAACTAAAAAATAAAAATAAAATTCTAAAATTAGTAAGTTAATTTTAGTAGAAAAAATATAACTTATTATTTATGAGAATAGTTTTCTTTTACATACAATAAGAATATTAGTAGAAAAATTAACGAATAAAATAAGAAGATTAGCGTTGACATAAAGATAAAGAGATTAGTAGAAAAAATATTTATTGCTTGAGAAAGAAAACTATTCTTTTAGAATCTATAGATCAAATATAATTGGTATAAATATTTCAAAAAAAATTAGAATTTTAATGGAATAATTGAAATTTTGAAATTATGTGAGAAATTATCATATTTCATTTATAATGTAATTCATTATTCTTACATTATATATAATGGACAATGAATATATTTGAAGGAATCATTAATTACTATACTATAATATTTGTAGGTGTGAACTAATTACCATAAACAAAAAATATATATAAATCATCATAAGTATACATATGTTATGTACTAATTATAAACTATCTATATTATATGAAAAAAATCACAAAAAATAAGTACATTGATATGTACATACATATGTTATGTACTGTATTGGATTATATACATGTGTATACATATAACCGACTATTAGTATGTGAATGAATTAGTCAATATTGACATATTTATGATATCAACTAATTATCATATTTAATGCTTTAATTAATTGTTAATTACCAAATTTAAGATATGACTAAATAGTGATTAGTATAGGAATTACACTCTAGTTTTGGGCGGGAAAAAAATTGTGAAGTTGGATGAGCTTTTATATATATATAGATTTGAATTGAGAATTGGAGGGCATTTAAGGCAGTCAAAGATGTTAGCTAAATCACTGTTCATTTCGGATAATGGTAACCGAGGGGGGCGTCAGATTCATAATCCAGGTGCTACAGTGATTTTAACTCCGGGCCATACATGGAATGCATCAGGGATTTCAAACAGAAGGCATTGCCCGTATAAAACCTTCTAATACGGGCTAATCCATGATACCAAACACGCCGTAAAAGTGGATGAATCACTGCCAGCAAAAGCGTCCGTCTTAGAATGTTGACAAAATACGACTTTGAACAATATGTAAAATGGAAATTTTTTCTCCTGTTCAACCAACGCAAAACTTTAGCATATGGAGTGGAATGGATAAAAGACACATAAACCCCAACAGCTATGGTGATGTTCAACCGCCATACTTTATTGTTGCATGAGATTGATTACCTGAAAATTAGTGAAGATTTGTGTGTTTTTTTGATTTGTAGTTTCTATAAAAAATTTCACTAAATTTGTAGATTTTACTACTCTCTCCGTCCTGCTAAGCTTGAGTCATATTTTTTTTCGGACCATCCCAACGAGATTGAGTCGTTTTCTTTTTTGACAAAAATTAGACAATTTAAAGCATTAATTATTTACAAAACTAATTGCACCATTTATTTTTCCTTAATAATCTCAAATAACCCATTAGCTTATTTCTCAAAATTTCAATTTAACTTCTCTGCCATTCTCATTCTCTTCTCTCTGACCATCTCTCCACTGCCCCACAACCTATTGCAGCATCCCAAATCACCGCCCAACGCCTAAGGCTCAAACAATAATAATAATCCCCAAAATGCTCTTGATGGACGGTGGGTGGTGGGTGTTTTCTTGATGTGGTGGATGTTTTGTAGAGAAGAACAAGGTGGACGGTGGACGGCGGCAGATCTGGGATGGAAGGCGGCATATCTCATCTGACGAGATTCGGAAAACGGTGAGGAATAATAAGGTGGACGAGAAATTGAGTACCTAAGGTTCCAGGCGGCGCAGTTGCTTGAAATTCGAGCAACGACGACTAGGGTTGAGCAGGACAAGAGCAGAGACGGTGACGGAGGCAGAGACGAAGGCGGGACGGAGGGTGGTTTCTTAATTCATCCTCAATTTTTTATTTCTTGATTTTGAATGGTTCTGGAATTGGGGGTTTCTGGAAAAGAAATGGAACAACTGTTGTGGGGAAAGGACGCTGACAGAGAGGGAAAAAGGGTTGCAACGACTATTAATTCTGGAAAAGGGATGCTCTTGATGGGGGGAAGACCGACAATCGTGATGGTTTACAGTCGGGAAGACCGGGGAGACCGGGGAAGACCGACTGTTGATAGGATTGGGGTGGGGTGAGGGGTGTTTTTAAATTAAAAAAAGATCAGATTTAATTAATTTAAAATAATTAATTATATAAATAACTACTTAGCCATAAATTTACAAACATATTTAAATAACTAAACAATAACTCATTAATTCTCGTCCCCAAAAGAAACGCCTCAAGTTCGGCGGGACGGAGGGAGTATTATTTTTTGTGATTTTGTAGATTTTTGTATTTCTGTTTTTCTCTTTTGTAATTTTTTGGCGTGAAAATATCAAATTCTGAAGTTACGAATATGGAGGTGAGTTTGAGTTGTCAATGTTCTTGAATTCACATCTAATTCGATGAATTCACTACTAAATCACTAGTGTTGGTTGTGAATTCGAGTTTTAAAGCTCGAATTCACAACTAACACTATTGTTAATTATGAAATCAAGCTTTAAAACTCAAATTCACAACTAAATAGCTAGTTTTGGTTGTGAATTTAAATTTTAAAGCTTGAATTCACAACTAGAAATTGTGTTAGTCGTGAATTCTAGTTTTAAATCTTGAATTCACATCTAGCAATAGTATTGGTTGTGAATTTAAATATTAAACTTGAATTTACAACCAGCGATATTTTTAGTTGTGAAATCAAGTTTTAAAACTCGAATGCATAACTGAATAGCTAGTGTGAGTTGTGAATTCAAATCTTAAAGTTTGAATTCACAATTAGAAATAATGTTAGTCGTGAATTCGACATATCTACGTGGAACTTTCTCCAATTTTAAGTGTTTTGTTAATTAAATGATTTAGATATGAGTATTATACATTCTTGATGGGTACAGACATTTATCAACACGTCTAAATAAAATTTTTTCTAATTTTTTAATCTCTTATTTTTGTATATGAATATTTATTATGTAATTGTTCGAGTTTCTATTAAAATGGGTAATTATGTGTGTAAATAGTGAACACGCATTACTATACATTTTTGTGATTGGAACAAGTAGTAAAATTATTTTTTATATATCAAATACAAATATATGGCTCATATATAATATTGTTTCATTTACTATAACTATAAACACAACTAAAAATATTTTTGTGATGAGAACAAGTAGTAAAATTATTTTTAATATATCAAATTCAAATATATGTCTCTGATATAATATTGTTTCATTTACAATAATTATAAACACAACTAAAGTGATTTCCCGTCGAATTTCGACGGGTTACACACTACTAATAGACTTACTGCGCCTGCTGCATTTCTATATAAACGCTGCTTAGTTTTATAAATTAGATTGTTAATTATAAGATAAACTTGTGAGGCCTTCACACCAACCAACTCGAATGTAAATTAAACTACGTTATCTTCTAAAAACTTCTTTCACAAACCCGCAACATGAATTAATGCTAGTGTATTTCACAGAAATTTCCTGTTATTTTCCAAGAATTTCATGAAGAGCATAATCAAGTTAATTTAATTTTCCAATCCAACGACAGAAGCGTGACTTTGTATGTGAATCTAGTCACGTTAATTGATCTTAACTCACTATAGTTCTATTAATTAAGATTTTTTGTCATTGGAAATTGTACATAAAATAAAGTCAATTCACAACTAAAAACCATTTTGATCGTGAATTGTAGGTAAAATATAATCAATTCGCTGCTAATAAACTGTTTAATATTATAATAATAAAAACAAAATTTTAGCGACTACGTTTTATCTCAGTAGCTAATTATTATCTTTGCAATAACAAAATAGATATTTTACTAGTTCATTGTATCAAAAGTTTAAGACAACAATGGAGTGCCTAACAACTTTCTTTTCTTGTTTCGCTACTAAACTAATAGCATTGCAATTTGCAAACAAATACTATAAACTTGCCTATTCACTAACCAATTTACCATGAGTAATTCAATGTACAACTGTTTTTTAATGTATTTTTTCCCCTTTAATTTCAATTTTATATGCTTTGATTTAATTTTATGATCATTGATTAGGATTTATAGTCTATTCAATTAGGATATGTGAGTTTTAATTCATTATTAGGGTTGATAAATTCAAAATTAGAGTATATAATTTTTTAAAATTTCATTTTTTGTAAATAAAAGTTAAGTATAATTACTACTATTAAAATAAATTTTACTTTTATAAAAAAAATATTGTTGAAGATATAATAGTGAAACTGAATCTCATCCGATCAAAGTATACCTTAATTATCCCTGACTTATTATACACCAGTGCAAAATAAGTTTACATTCATTCTCAAATAGACAGCATCACAATCTTTTCGCACCACTGAATCAAATACAACTCACAATCACATACAAGCATATATAGACAAACTTGTAAAACCATCGCTAAGAAGTAGTAATTACTAAAGAAGTGATCATCTATTTCCACTTTGTCTTCAACTGGTTAAAATGCTTAAAATTATAAGTCATCACCATAGTCCCATCCATTCTCCTCAAATTGAAGGTCTCCACCAAAACAGAGCATCCAAACTCATTCCAATCACCACCTCCTTCCCATTTCTCCACCTTATGAATCTTCACTTGCCTCTCCTCCCCTCGCACCCACCCTCCCCTCTCTTCCTCCCATTTCATCCTCTCCACCAGCTCCACTCTCAACCCCACTCCTCCTCCGTCTTCAACCTTGAACCACACGACTCCGTCGGCCGCGCTCCACGTAGATTTGCTCCCACCAACAAACACCTCCTCCCTTTCAACTGCAGCATCAACCACCACCGCATCCCCTATATTATGATCACGACCAATCTTGAAAATCTGCTCCCATCTCTGCTCCAATGTAACCTCATAATACATGGATCGTTTCACTTGATCTCTCAAGGATCCATCCTTGACAAACACGAAGGGAGTGTACCATTTCCCCACCACTCTGGACGAATCCAACTCCGGCAGACGAGCACGGAGGCCGGGATCGAGGCCCTGCGCCGTGTCCAGTTTGAACGTGTGGGGAGTCTTGGTGTAGATCGTCCAGCCCTTCCGCCGCAGGAAGTAGGGAGGGAAACCATCCGAAGCAACCGACTTGGCCACGAAGTAGCCGGCTGAGATGCAAGCGGACTCGTATGGAACAAGCTGGAACTGCTGGTACACGTTGCGCGGATCCAACGGCCTAGACTTGACGTCCTTGACGCAGCGGCAGAAGCAGCAGCTCACCTTATCTTCTTCTCTCGAGCAGGTGAAGGCTTCTCTGAGAATAAACATTCATCACTCACTCCATCTTAATTATGAATTAAAGCAAGAAAAAGCAGACGTGAATGGTACCCTATGCGTTTCCGATGGGGAAGGATGGCGTAGTAGCGATTGGAAGACAAGGGGCAGTTGAGAGCAGGAATCAAGAAAACAGGATCGTTGGATACATGAGTGGACTGGCCGTTGCTGGTGGTGTATTGAATGGTGAGCTCCTTGTCTTGAGGGAAAGGCAGCTGCTTAAGGCTGCGATTCTTGCACACTCCGAAACAAGAGTATCTCAAAGATTCCTCGTCTTGGATCACTAGGAATCCACTGTTGGGACCGTCGGGAGCTGCTGCTAAAATTTCTGGGGATTTTAGCAGCTGCGACAGAGGCCTTGTCACGTACATTCTTCTTCTTTTTCTTCAGATATTTGTCTTCCTCGGATGGAGATCGGATGCATATTTATTACTATTATCTTATCTGTAATAGCTTTGACATTTCTTTGCTTTATTAGTTTGCAATTTCGGATGAATTGCCTCCTTACGACAACGCACGTCTCAGATCTGACTCAATTTCGGATGAAATTGCCTTCTTTGGTTTATAGTTAAGTTATTTTTTAGTATTTGATTTGACTGACTCAATTATTCTAGAGCAAACAAATTTAAGGGTTAATTGCCCAAAAATTCACATACTTTTTCAATATTAGGTTTTTTTCTATGATAAATTTTTTTTACCTGACAATACATGAATTAAAAAATTAAAAGGAAATTTCCCCCATCCATATTTTCTGATCAACATCAGAATGATGCAGATCCGACGTGTGGGCTGTTAATTTTTAAAATATTACATATAAACCAACTCAGATTTATTTTCCATCTGTCAAAAACTAATACTAGGCATGGCTGATTTTCTGTTTCTAACAAGTAAAGCGAGATTCCCTGGCCCACCCCGAGGCGACACACACGCACAGTTTTGTTAGTTAAGTAAGCTAGGCATGAAACTTCCTTTACTAACTCCATTTTACGTTACACTAATTAAAACGCGCATATAGCAGCATTGCTTTTTGAAACGCGCATTTGTCCGAGTATAGCAACATTAGTTTGACATTTGAGCCAACCATCTACTTCAACTACTTATTTCCTCTTCCTATATATACACTCCTCTTTTCTCAATTCTAGACATCCAATTTCCTACTTGAGCTTCCACCTCTCAAATACCTTCACGTCCCATTCATCAAAAAAAAAAAAAAAAACACTCTTCTTTCTCAACAAAAACATGTCAAAGGGAGAAGGAAGAAGCCGCAAGAAATGCTTAGCATACGTTGCAGCATTCTTGGTGTTCCAAACGGCTATCATATTAGTGTTTGCCCTCACAGTTATGAAGATCAAAAGCCCTAAGGTGAGGTTCAACGCCATGGTTGTCGAAAGCTTCAGCTCCAACAACAACACCGCAACTTCCATCAACATGAGGCTGCTCGCTCAACTCACCATCAAAAACACCAACTTTGGGCATTTCAAGTATGACAACGCCACGCTTGTCGTATTCTACAATGGGGTGCCACTCGGGGAAGCTCTAATTCCCCGGGGCCGCACCAAGGCCAGAAAAACGCAGAGGTTCAACATCAATGTGGATGTTAGCACAGACACACTATCTGATACTAACTTGGGAAATGACATCAATTCTGGGATTTTGAGGCTCAGCAGCCAAGCTAAATTGAATGGAAAGGTGCATTTGATGAAGATCATCAAGAAGAAGAAATCTGGTCAAATGAATTGTGATTGGACTGTCAATTTGGGTAACAGGCAGGTGGAGAATTTGAGATGCAATTAGTTATATTGTGATCGTTATGTTTTTGGACTTCATATTTTGATTAATTTGGGCTTGTCTCGATATTTTTCTTTTGTATTATTTGTTGATTCCATTGTTGTAGACTTGGATTATTTATCTCTGTTTATATGTATGAGTATAGAATTCAGCTCAGTTTTCATATTGTTAGAGTTTGGTTATCATTGATTCGCTCTGTATAATACTTTTTGGATTTAAGATATTATATTTATATACGCGCTTGACTGCTATGTGTGTATAACGTAGACTTTTAAAATTTCGAAATAGTTTCCCAAACTACAATTTACGTACAGATTTGTAGATTTTATTATTACTATTTTTTCAATACACAACCGAAATATATAGCAGAACACAAATTTCTTTATTAGTTTTAGATATATAAATTAGTAACTAAAAATCACGCACTACTTGAAAATAGAGTCATTGTATATAACAGTACGCCGTACTATGATTCAAAATCAGTATTCATTATTTGAGGGTGTTTGGCTATAAGCTCTTTATAACATTTTATAAACTGTTTAATTAAGAACTTATAACCTCCTTCAAAGTGTTTGGACAAAACAAGCTCCTAAAGATGCTTATAAGTTCTAAAATTAAGTTCTAACAGCTTATAAGCTCTCTAAAAAATAAGTTCCTCTACCCCAACTTATTTTCTCATTTTCTTATGAGCAACACTCATTTTACAAAAATAACTAAAAATGCTCTTTCTAGCTTATAAGCTCAATTATTCAAACACTTTGACAACTTATAAGATCTTAAGAAACTAGAGTTAATGGGCTCAATTAGCCCTTCTTGTATAAGAAAATGAAAAAATGTTCACCCAAATAAAAATATGGAAAAACTAGTCTTTTTTATGTAAATATACAATTATACCCTTAATACAGTTACACACTTTTTCGCTAATAACGTAAAAGTGTGTAATTGCGAAAAAAGTGTGTAACAGTGTAAAATACACTGTCACACACTTTTTCAAAAATCGTGTAATAATCTCAAAAATTATGTAATAGTGTATTTTACACTGTTACACACGTGTGTAATAACGTAAAAATGTGAGATTGTGTGAAAAAGTGTGTAACAATGTATTTTACACTGTTACACACTTTTTTGTTTTTAAAAAGTGTGTAATAATGTATTTTACATTGTTACACACTAAAATGGTACATTTTAATAAGAAATGCTATTATTTTCATATTTTTATTTGTATGGCTAGAATTTTCTATGACTAAAAGATTTTTGGTTACATTAGGGTGTTGCCTATCTTATAAGCTCTTGAAACATCTTATAAACTCCAAAAACTTATAAACTCTCTTTGTTTTCAGTTAGTTTTATCAATCTAGATACTTATCATCCAACTCATCTTCAATAAAAAAAATTACATAAGCGCGTTCATGTCAAATATATAAGGCAAAAATGTGTGTACGTCCAAATGTTTATTAATTCCTAATTAGGATTAATTGATCATCATAATTAAAATTTAATTAAAATTCGAGAAAAAAAAGATAATTAAGATGATTGCATTGTAAAGAAGTTCATTCAAATTTAAATGACTAAGCTCATCAAATGGTATATGATGCTTAACGTGCTTTTATATTCTCGATCCAACTCAAGCAGAAGTTCTTATTTTCATATTTTTCATTATTTATCTTAATTCTATATCTACTTCTTGGTAAATAAAAAAAAAAAAAATTAAGTATCTAAATTTTTTTAATCTCGAATTATATTAGATAAAAATATCACCTAATTTATCAAATCCTTATTTTGGAATCGATAAATTATACATCATCATTTTGAATCATATGCGATGTGTGTACAAGCTAGCGTGTGATACAGTTTTTGTAGCCAATTTCAAGCCGCCAGGCCCGCTACTGACATGGATATATAGTGAAAACCTTTTTCTTTCATTTGAACTCGTCCCACTTGTTATTTTTCAAAATCATTGAACTTTTCCATTTTATTTTTAGTTCGTCGTTTATGATGATTTTGTTTCAATATTTAAAAAAAAAAATTATTTCTATTTTCAGTAAACAAAAATTTAGCATATCTATATACATAAATCTTAAAATTCGTACAGTATTAATTCTGAGTAATATAGTGTGCATAAACACTCAAATTTAACTCCAATGTAATTGCACTTGAATTGATATATATTGTTCTTAATTTGAAAGTTATCTAATTGATGAAGTAGGTACTGTTGACAAGATACTTATATCAACTCCCGCTCAATATCTTTAGCTTTTCATCCACAAAACATCTCTTTTAATTTTTTTTAGTTCGTTCATAATATATCTTTCTATTCATTTTTTTTAATACAATCTCACTAATTATCACCACTAGCTAAAATTCTTATACATTTACATATATGGTCAATAATGAACTCATATAAATCCACTAATTATCACAATTTTTTTAAAAATTATGGAACCCTTACCAAATATACAATTAAATTTCTTCAAATTTTCATGTCTATTATAGTGAGAAAGATGTTTCGTGGACGGAGATAATAATTAAATTAAAGATAGAAATAGTTAAATTTTATGTTGAGCGCGTAATACTAACTTATTTAAGAAAATACGCAACTTGAAAGTCGTAGTCGAGTAGTAGTACCTCTAGAAGATCCATGGCCCATATGTTTATTAGACTATGATATAATCATTCCACGTAGTCAAAACACGAGAAAAAAAAAAAAAAAAAAACTGGATTTTTATGATCGAAGCTTCTATGATTAGAACACAACCAAAGACCGTTATGTCCGTACTCATCTTGTCACGTACGAAAAAAACGTGTTTCCATTTTGCCATGAAAATACCCATACCCAATTACACGTTTTCGCCCCAATTTTCAAACCCGCATTTTCCAAGAAACAACCCTACATGAAACCTATATATATATATACACATTTTTCTCCTCCCTCATAATATCTCAAATTCTTACACATTCATCACATATCAAATACCAAAAAACATTTTACAAATGGCAGACAAATATCAGCCGGAGGTCCAGCAGGGATACCCATTGGCGCCGGCGACGGTGGTGCCGAGAAGCGACGAGGAATACGGCAACCACTCGGAGTCGGAGGCGCAGATGAAGAAGAAGAAGAGAATGAAATGCTTGGCGTACATCGCCATTTTCGCGGTGTTCCAAGTTGCCGTGATCCTCGTGTTCTCGCTGACGGTGATGCGCGTGAAGACGCCCAAGGTGCGGCTCGAGGACATCGCCGTCACCACCAATCCCACCGGCGACGTCCGGCTCAGCGCGCGTCTCATTGTCAAGAACACCAATTTCGGACGCTTCAAGTTCGACAGCACGCTCGCCACCATTAGGGCCGCCGGCGGCGAGAGCAGCCTGGCGCAGTTCGCGATCGAGGAGGCGCGTGCGAGGGGCGCGTTCCACTAAGAAGATCACCTTCGTGGCGGATTTGGGCGGCTCCAATTCGGGCACGTTGGATTTGGTGGCGGAGGCGAGGTTGAGAGGGAAGGTGGAGCTGATGAAGGTGATCAAGAGGAAGAAGACGGCTAATATGAAGTGCACCTTCACTGTTGTTGTGGCTACCAACACTGTGCAGAACTTGACCTGCAACTGATCGTCTCTTTTATTATCATGCCTTGTGTTTCATCATGTTGTTGATAATAATCTCCATCTATTTTTGCTTATTTTTTGAGTTTTGATTTTGGTGATCATTTTTCTGTAATATACTGTATATTTATTCATCTTGGGGTTTTGGTTTAATCTTTTTCGTGATGATCGTGACATTGTTATCAGTATCACGTCATGCCTGGCTGCTGAATGCATTTATTTTCAACCTATGAATAAGATGGGGTTTTGATTTTCATAAGATATATAGAAGTTCAAGTTGCTGATTGTTGATTTTATTCACTCTTCTAGACAAAAGGACACTACTTTATCAAACAATTGAATTTTCAATTATCAACCACATATTCCAATCTGTATAAATATTGTTTTATTTTAATTATAATAGTCTCTATCATAAGTTTTAGCTATTTCTTGTCCAAAAGTGTTTCCAAGACATACAATAAAATGTTCCGTTTTTTCAGTCATTTTTTTTTCTTTTTTGGCTAAATTGCAGCACACTTTGTGTCCCAAGCGAAAGTTAGTACTCCCTCCGTCCCAATGTTGTTGGCCACATTTGGTTTCGACACGGGAATTAAGGAGTTGTAGATTAGTATTTTAAGTGTGTGGGTAATATAGTATAAAAGTAATAAAGTAGGAGAGAGAAGGTGATAAAGTATGAGAGAGAAGGTAATAATGTGATAAAGTAGGAGAGAGAGTGTGATAAAGTAGGAGAGAGAATGTAATAAAGTGATAAAGTAGGAGAGATAATGTGATAAATATTTCCATTTTAGGAAAGTGGCCAACAATAGTGGGACAAACTAAAAAGGAAATGTGGCCAACAATATTGGGACGAAGGGAGTATATTCTTTTCGTAGTTTCTTTATCCTTCATTTCACAATCACTATATATAGTGTTGTGCATGCTGCCATGCAAGTGTTCATGTAGTTTGATCTCCGCCGTTCATATTTTGATGGCTTAGATTAGCTGATGTTGCTAACATTTTCATTTGATATTAAGTTGTATATAAGAGAAAATAGAGGGGTGAGAAGTTAGTTAAGGAGAGAGAAAAGCAGTTAGTGAAAATCTGCAGAAATCTTTGAGCTCGCGCGATTGTGTGTGAGAGAGTTCTTCTTGATTTTTCTTTTTTCTTCTCGATTGATTCTCAGTTTGCTGTGAGAGTTTCAATCCATTTTTGTAATAAGAGGAATTACAGATCTTGTTCGCACAGAAAGAGTGATCGATGGCTACCACCAGATACGAGGCAGATAAATTTAATGGCAAGAACGATTTTAATCATTTAGCAAATAAAAATGAGGGCATTGCTTGTGCAGCAAGGCCTGGCGAATTTCTTGGGAGAAGATGGTGCTCAAGATTTGAAAGAAGATGCAACAGAGGCCAAGAAAAGGATTGAGCTCCAAGAGAAAGCTCACAGTGCTATCATTCTCAATCTCAGTGACAAAGTATTGAGAGAAGTGTCAAATGAGAGAAACTGGAAAGCATATACATGGAGAAGTCATTGGCCAACAGGTTATACACTAAACAACAATTATATTATTTCAAAATCTTTGATGATAAGAGTAAATTAGAACAGTTGGATGAGTTTAACAAGGCCATAGATGACTTAGAGAATATTGAAGTTGTTCTTAATGATGAGGATAAGGCAGTAATATTCTTGAATGCCTTACCTAAATCATATGAACATATCAAAGATGCCATACTATATGGCCGTGTGAAATCCATCACTTTAGAAGAAGTGGAATATGTCATTAAATCAAAGGAACTACAGAAAGCTACTGGTGTTAAAAAGGATAATCCAGCAGAAGGATTGAATGTGAAAGGAAAATTCAAAAGGAAGAAAGAGTCAAAGAAAGGTGCTGATGGTGGGAAGAAGCCCTATAAGAAATAACAGAAGACTGATGGTGATAAAGAAGAAAGATAGTGCTTCTTCTGCCAAAAAGCCTGGACATATACTCAAGAATTGCTTTGCTTGGAAGAAGAAGCAAGCAGAACAACAAAAGGACAGTAACTCAGCAGAAGTTGTTGAAGAAGCAAGCAAAAACAACAAAAAAAATTCTTTAATTTTTCTCGCCACCTCCACCCCACCCTCTACCCCACGCCCCCAACCCACCCTCCCCCCACCCCCCCTTGTCAATTTTTTTTTCTCGCCACCCTCTACCCCAACGCCCCCACCCCCGCCCACCCTCCCCACCTAATTTTTTTTTTGGGGGGGTTGGGGGAGGGTGAGTGGGAGCGGGGTGGAGGTGGCGAGAAAAATTAAAAAAAAAATTGGGGAAGGAGGAAAGGGGTGGGTGGGGGCATGGTGTAGGGGGGATGGGTGGAGGTGGCGAGAAAAATTTAAATTTTTTTTGGGGGGGTGGGTGGGGGCGTGGGCTAGGGAGGGGTGGGTGGAGGTGTCGAGAAAAAAAAATTTGGTGGGGGGGTGGGTGGAGATGGCGAGAAAAATTTAAAATAATTTTTTTTTGGGTGTGGGTGGGGGGTGGTGGGGAGGGGGTGGGTGGGGGCGTGGGGTAGTGGGGTGGACGGGTGGGGTGGAGGTGGCGAGAAAAATTAATTTATTTGGGGGGGGGGGGGGGGGTGGGGTGGGTGGGGGCGTGGGGTAGTGGGGTGGCCGGGTGGGGTGGAGGTGCGAGAAAAATTAATTTTTTGGGGGGGGGTGGGGGCGTGGGGTTGGGGAGGGTGGGTGGAGGTGGTGAAAAACCTCAAAAAATAAAATTGGGGGTTGGAGGGGGGAGGGGGGTTGGTGGGGAGGGGGTGGGTGGTTGGGGGCGTGGAGTAGGGGAGGGTGGGGTGGAGGTGGCGAGAAAAATTAAAACAAAAAAAAATGGGGGGGTGGGGGAGGGGGGCGTGGGGCGGGGGTGGAGACGGCGAGAAAAAAAATGAAGTATGACATAAAATAAAATTGAAAGTATGGCATAAATAAGTAAGTCAATAATAAGGGTAATATTGTCATTTAATAATTTATCCATTATTTTCCAATAAAGAGAACATGTGTATAGGTTAAATGAAGTATAGGATAAAAAAAAATCATCAAAGAGAACATGAGATAACAAGAGTGGAAATGATAAAATTTTCCCACCTCTTCATTTCCATCATTTTCTCATGATAATTTTACAACCAAAGAGAACGCACCCTAATACAAATTAGGATCTTTTGTTCTAATTTTGTTTATTAAGAGATAGGGAGAGGTTCAAATAAGAACCACTAATAAAATAAGAACGGAGAACCATTTTAAGTCATTCGATCATTAAGATATACGGTGGATGCATCATCTTAGTGGATGGATGCAGGTGCTGGGTTCGAATCCTGAAGGGAGCAAAAAAATTATTTTTTTCGGATGCATTAAATTTAATAGCGGATGCATTAATTTGTATAACATATGCAGTAATTTTATTGGTTCTTATGTTCTCACGATAATTGTGGTTCTCACTATCACCGCACCCTTAAGAGATATATGTATGTATATCTTGACATAAATGTTTAAATTAAGTCATTCATATATATTTAAGCGAAAATTACCAATTTAACTTCTATAGCAGATACCCATATGGTCTATGACACTCTATACTCAAGATTCAATTAATTAGGTTTATTATTATTTTAAATTGGGTGCAATTAAATCCCTCCTACTAACGACCAACAAACTATGCTTGTCAAATTTTTATTATTTTTTTTACTTTGTCTTTTTTGAGCTATGGCTTGTGGATGTTGTATTTGTGGAAGTAGAGTCACGGGCGGCCTCCCGACGCGGCAACATGTCGTGACTGTCCGACCGAATGTAAGAGAAATTATAGGGGTGCCTAATTAAATTGCTACTTTTTCCTATATTTAATTAATGAAAAATCATAGTAGCTATAGTGCATGTATTTAGTGATCTAATCGAAGTTGTCTCAACCAAGCCTACGTAATATATAGTCATAGCTGAGTATTCATTACTTTAAGTACATATGATATATGGCCAAACGATTGTTTAAAAAATCGATTTAGTTAACGATTCCCTTACGCACTCATAAACAAAATGAAATAAAACAAAAATACGCCCTTTGATCATTCTTTAATGTCTAGTTGATACATAAACTATATGTATGTTTGAATGCATCCGTCCTTGCAAAGATTCTTAGAAATTGATCGATGTTAATTTGTTATTTTATTGTTAATATGATATGGATTTTATATGTATACAGTGTAACTTTTTTATTTTTTATTAATATATAGTAGTTTGGGGGAAGGTGTGGATTGAATTAGGCCGGACAACGTTCTTTATTTATTTAGGTTAAGGATAGTCAGGTTATTTGATCAGAGATTTTCCAATTAAATTTACACAAATACTCCTGTGCAATCGGTTGCATCGTGCTAGGGATGTCAATGGGTGGGTTTTACCCAGACCAGAACCATTAAAATTGTTACGGTTCCGGAACCAGAACCGACCCATTGCTTAATAGATCCACACCGGACCAGACCATTAAGTGAAAAATTAAATGGTGCGGGTAGGTTAATTACCCATGGGTATTATAAGACCCATAGATCCAATAATACCCATTACCAAACTTAAAAATGCCCAAAAAAGACCAAAAAAGCCCATGGTCTCGATACACCAAGTCCCAAAAATTTTTTCCTCCCCAATCCCACCCCAGCCCCGCCACCCCCCACCCCACCCACCCCCCACCCCGCCCCCCCCCCCCAATTTTTTTTTTTTTTTTTTAAATTTTTCCTCCCCAATCCCACCCCAGCCCCGCCACCCCCACCCACCCCACCCCCCCAAAAATTTTTTTTTTAAAATTTTTCCTCCTCAAATCTCAGACCAGCCCCGCCACCCCCCACCTACCCCCAACCCCCCCCCCCCCCCCACCCCCAAAAAAAATTTTTTTTTTTAATTTTTTTAAAAAAATTTCCTCCCCAATTCCACCCCAGCCCCTCCACCCCCACCCCCCCACCCACCCCACCGCCCTCACCCCTACCCACCCTCCCCCAAAAAAAAAATTTTTTTTAAATTTTTTTAAAAATTTTTCCTCCCCAATCCCACACCAGCCCCGCCACCCCCACCCACCCCCCTCCCCCCATTTTTTTTTTAATTTTTCCTCCCTAACCCCACCCACCCCACCCCCTAATTTTTTTAAAAAAAATTTCTCCCCAATCCCACCTCTGCCACCCCCACCCCTACCTAAAAAAAATTACTTTCTCCCCATCCCCACCCATCCACCAACTCCCCCCCCTTTTAAAATTTTCTCCCCACCGCTTTATAGGTCAAGAATTTGATTGAACAATGAAAACAGCGTGTATCATTTTGTAATTTTTTGTTATCGTTTATTAAATAGTTCGATCTATTATATTAGAAATTATGTAACAAAAGTGCGAGTGTTGATCGGAAGCTATAGAGCCGAACGACATAAATATAATTTAAAAAAATGGGGAAGGGGTTGCGGTCGGTGGGGGTGGGGTGGGGCTGGGTAGAAAATTTTTAAAAAATAAAAAAATAATTTTTTTGGACGGAGGGATGGGGAGAAAAAATTAAAAAAAAAAATTGGGGGGGTGGGTAGGGGTGAGGGCGGTGGGGTGGGTGGGGGGTGGGGGTGGCGTGGCTAGGGTGGAATTGGGAAGGAAATTTTTTTAAAAAATTAAAAAAAAAATAATTTGGGGGGGGGGTGGGTGGGGGTGGCGGGGCTGGGGTGGGATTGGGGAGGAAAAAATTAAAAAAAAAAAAAATTGGGAGGGGGGTGGGTGGGTGGGTGGGGTGGGTGGGGGTGGCGGGGCTGGGGTGGGATTGGGGAGGAAAAAATTTAAAAAAAAAAAAAAAAAATTGGGAGGGGGTGGGGGGTGGTGGGTGGGGGTGGCGGGGCTGGGGTGGGATTGGGGAGGAAAAAATTAAAAAAAAAAAAAAAAATTTGGGAAGGGGGTGGGGGGGTGGGTGGGGGTGGCGGGGCTGGGGTGGGATTGGGGAGAAATTTTTTTAAAAAAAATTAAAAAAAAATTTGGGGTGTGGGAGGGATGGGGTGGATGGGGTGGGCGTGGGGGGTGGGTGGTGGTGGGTTAGCGGCAAAACATGTCGGGTCGGACCGGACCCATAACAAACGGGTCGGGTCGGATCTGACCCGTCAGGTTTTGGGTCTAAATGGGTCGGGTCTAGAACCAGAACCAGAACCGTTGCTTTATAGCTTAACGGGTAATGAGTGATTCTGGTTCTGGTCCGGGTAATATCCACCCACTGACATCCCTACATCGTGCAACTGGTTGTCAAAATGACACTACTTCATTCGGAAAATGACACTTGAATATTTTCGAATGATACTACTTCAACATACAAATAACACTTGAAGTAGTGTCATTCAGAAATCAGTTGCACGGGAGAGTGCCTCATTAATCTAGATCTATCGCATATTGATTTCTTATTTTGAGTGTAAACAGTCTCGTTATTACCAAATAATTTGACTATCCTTAACCGGATCCATCATAATATTTTGTGTGAAGCTATCGTTATTATTAATGTGAAAAAACGACATCAAATATGTAAAATACAACCATTATATATGCTTTTATATTATGTACAAATAAATAAATAAATAAATAACTGTACGTAGATCGATTCATACTTGTTAGTCCAAGTCAACATGGAATTTCGGAGAAGTTATCGTCATCCCAATTTTCCAATTGATACATAATTAGAACCTTCTTTGACTAATGACTTCAGTTATACGTCTCAAAATATCAACGCTATCTACGATTATGACAAGTTTGCAACACTAATAAAAAAAGCCCCGCAGTCAACATTTGCAGCCCACAAATAAACGCGCTCATAAAATTCTCCAACATATTAGCACAATCCCTTATCCTCAATTCTCTCACACCAAAAAAAAAAAAAAAAAGAAGAATAAAAAATCCGATCAACACAACAAGCCATGTCCGACAAGAAAGAGCAAGTGAAGCCCTTGGCGCCGGCGGCGCACCGTGTCGACATCGACGACTACGACCGCTCCGACGCCTTCTCGGTGGAGCTGGCCTCGCACCTCTGCCACAGCCGCCAGAAGTGCATCAAGCTCTGCGGCTGCTGCGCTGCGATCCTACTGATCGCGGTGACGGTGGTGCTAGTGCTCATGTTCACCGTCTTTCACGTCAAAGATCCGTCGCTAAAGATGAACTCTGTCGCGGTTCACGGCGTCGGTGAGCTCGACCGGCGCACAGGTTCCGGGCCGGGCCGTAACCTGACGTTTGACTTCGAGGTCGAGGTCAAGAACCCGAACGTGGCGTCGTTCAAGTTTGGCAATACGACGACGTTTTTGTACTACGGGGGCTCGTTGGTGGGGGAGGCAACGGGCCAGGCGGGCGAGGCCCGGGCCCGAAAGAGGGTTCGGATGGACGTGAGCGTTGGAGTTATGGTGGATAAAATTATGGGAGTTGAAAGATTAGGGAATGATTTAAGCGTTGGAATTTTGAGTATTAGTAGCTACACGAGGATTAGTGGGAAGGTGAAGATTACGCAAGCTATTAAGAAAAGTGTTGTTGTGGTCAAATTGAATTGCACCATGAATTTGATTGTAAGGACGCAGGGGATTCAAGATTTGAAATGCACTTGACATCAATTAAGATATTTGGTCGTGTTTGGGCACGGCTGGGTATGATTAAGGAAGAGGGAATTGAGGATCGAATCTGACATTAAGCGTCAACGAGGCTTAATTATGTTTAGTTCGATCGAGTTAAATATATTTGATATTGTATTTAAAGCAAATTTGTATATGTGCCTAGCTATGATTTTTTGACAGTAGGAGGCTGCTGGTGCCCATCTAAAGACGTGGTGTTGGAATTTATGGGTTGATTTTAATTCTATATCAATGTCACTATTTCTGGTCTTTATTTTAAAATTCAGATTCTATTTTACTACTCATTTCCTTTTTCATATGTCCCATAAGTGATAGCCTATTTAAAAAAAAAATCAATTTGTCTCATAAAAATTTATGGACTCCACCAATTTTTATATTTTTATCGATGAGACGGACAATTTATATATGTCGACACTATTTGACAATCTTAAAGGGCTATGGCCCAAACGACTCATAGGTTGAGGTGGTCTATCCTACGTATAAATCAGATATTTTCTTTTCTCTATTCTCAAAGACTCCATCATTTCTATCTTCCAAACCTTCCAACAAACACATTGCCAAATACAATAATTGAGCATTGCTTTTTCATTTTTATTCTTGCCCAAATCAACGAATTCAAAGAAGTGATAAGAGCAAAGAAGTTAAAGATGGGATAAGGCTCTGAATCCATTCACAAATTTTTTTCCGAACTGCACCAGCGAAATGGCATGAGAGAAGTGGTTGAATGACTCCTCTTGGAAAGAGCAAAGGGGACAGCCATGATCGACGTTGTCAACATCAATCGATCTCTTCAAAAGATTAATCCTAGTGGGGATTCTGTCTAAGTAGCAAATGTATGTGCATCAGTAATAGATCTTGCCACAACAACAGTTCTAGGAGGCAATAGAGGAATTAAAACAAGAAACTAGAAAAATAACAATGAAAACTTTAATTTGATAAGAACGTGTTAGTTGAAAATGGGAGAACTAAGATGTTTATTTAATTTATTTTTATGTATTGCCCATGCGTAGAATTATATGTGAAAATACATTACAATTAAATATTAATAAAATGATAAATATATCAGCATAGAATTATATGAATTACTCAAAGCTAGTGACCCAGACATTACATAAGCCATGTGTTTCCGTTGGGATTTTGGAGTTCCAACCAAATATAATAAAACGGCCTTTCTCAAGCAAACATGTTAATCATTTCACATGCACTCTTCTATATCCTAACATAGCTATCATTAGTCGAATCCAATTTATGATATTAATATTCTTACCCAATAATTTATTGCAAGATAAAAGATTAGCAAACCTTTCATTTTAATTTAAAATGATATCGAAGTGGCAAATATGATCTTCATGGATCTTGGGCACACTTTAATCTGATTTTTACCAAATGCATGCCTAGTTAAAGATATGGTTCATCGTGTAACAGCTCATCATTTACATATTAGCCAGTGTAGTGTGTAATCGGTTCGATCACTTCCAACATGTTTATGGTGATGTGGTTTTGTTTTAGGACGATTATCATTTACTCATTTTATCCTAAAACTTAATCACAAAAATGGAGGGATTATCCATCCTTCAAGTGAAAATAAAGAAGGAAAAATGGTGAACTTTTCTTTTATATAAAACTAGTACGACCATTCGTGCGATGCACTACGAACATCGAAATTAAACGATATATTTAAATAAACATAAATATTAAACATAATCAAAATATAAATTTTCAACTTTGTGTAATGCATAATGATAATTATTTTTATTAAATAAGTTTAAAAATTGTATGATAATGAAAATTAGCATTACATATTTTTATTATAGAGTATTACTCCTCATAATAATTAAATAAATAAATAAATATTTTCATATGCAAATATAAATAAAAAAAGTTGTAAAATTTTAATGAAAAAAGAGAAAGTAAAATATTTTAAAATTTTCACAATTTATTCATTTTTAATGATTTTTATACTATATTAAATTTAAGATGTATATTGAATATTTTTCATGAATCAAATTTTATAATGTATAAAATAAATAATGTTGGGAACTTTATGAAATATCATAATCCTAGTTTTGATGATACCAAAATCAATAGGTCTCAATTGTAATAGACTAGAACTGTTCGAACTCAAGTATTAGAATTCTTTTTCTAGTTTAGTTACTGTTCTGAAGACTGAAGACTGAAGAACGAAGGACTAAAGACTGAAGACTGAAGATGCCGAATGAAGTAACGAATAAGGCAAAGTCAAATATTGATATTTGATTTATCAGTCGAATGATCAGTTTCGACTGATTACTTAATGTGTGCCACGTGAATTCAGCGGACTGATACTAAAGTCAAGTATCAGTTAAACATTCTTCCTCGAACTAAACCTTCAACGTTCAAAGGAAGCCACGCACTCCAAAAGTACAGCCGCATTAAATGCAGAGATCTCAGGATCGTCCTTTCTCTGCAGAGGCCATTCCTTTTGGTGATTACCTTTTCAGAGATGTCGCATCTCCTGCTCTTCAAAGTAGCCGTTCTCATCAAACAAGGAACCTCGAAGATTGAAGCCTCAGTCCAAGTTCAAATTACTCTCTAACGGAAGAAATCTTGAAGACCATCTCCGCCAATGGATCTATTCAAGACGTCTCCAATAAATAGCGCTTGAGGATCACTTCAATCTTCACCGATTCAACAACATATGCTGAAACGCTGCCAAATTTGTTACTCAGCTAAACCAAACCTCTCCAAAGTTTGAATCGAAGAAGAGAATCACAAAGCCAAAGATTACATATATTCTCTTAGACCTTAGGCAAATATTGTTTATCCAAAGCCTAGGTAAAACTAACTGCAAAGAACTTGTTCTTTGTAGTCTAGTTGGCAAGTTTTCAAACCTCTATTCAATCAACCGAATTGAGTGTTTGTGTCGAAAAGGAGTTCAGAAAGGTGTTCTGTCTCCGTGAGGTCCTAGTGCCCAGTGTGCGTTATGAGTGAGAAATCCAACAAGGTGTGTTGGTACTGAAGATTGGATCTTCAGTTGTATCGGTTGTGTGCACCCGCAAGCACACGTTCAGGTTTGCTGTGCACCCGTAAGCACTTCCCCAGTGAAGTAGTTGGTCTGATCAACCGACCATGGATGTAGGAGTGTTTTCTGAATCACGTAAAAATCTCTGTGTTATTTACAGCTTTCAATTCTTACATTCTTACTTGTGTTCTTACCCTCTTAAACTAAAAACTGATTAATAGCAAAGAGAAACCTAAAGACTAACAACTTGCTTAACTCACAGGCTATTACGAAACAAAAGTTTTCTGTTGCGTGTGTTATCAGTCTAACTGATCTATCTTCTGATAATCAGTAAGATTCATAACATATCTCTGTTTATCAAACTCGACTGAAGCTTTACGTGTATCAGTTAAAGTATTTGACTTAATTGATAACTCCTTACTGAAAAGTATTCAGTATCAGTCGTCAACCCTGTTTTGGTTAAAACTCTTTCAGTAAAACAAGTTGAGTCAGTTTGTGTGTGTAGTTTCTTTTTGGTTCTTTGGAACGAAAATAGCCTATAGGTGTATTCCTCCCCCCCCCCCCTCCCCCATCTCATACACCTATTCGAGACCCTTCGGACCTAACAAATAAAATATAAAAAACAAAAAGAAAAAAATAGTTGAAAAATTGATGAAAGAAAAGAGAGAAAAAGTGAGGGAAAAAGTGGAGGGAAAAAACTCATCTTTTATATATTATATAGACATGAAAAAAGAAAAAACGTATTTAAAGACATAAATTTTTGTTATCTCTCATTTTCCCATATTATCTCTTTTGTGCATAGGCCAGCATAGTTCGTACTACTATACTTTAATAGAATATTTGTAAATGTTTTAAAAAAAATTGTGTTTATAAGTTAACGTACTAAATACATAATTAACTTTTCAATATTTTTTACAATCATAACTTTTTCAAAGTTTTAATTTATTAGCAAGACAAACTTTCAAATTCTTCACTACAAAAATAATTTTTAGTGACGACAATTTTTATCATTATATGCGTCAAAATCATCATTAAAACATTATAATGACAACTTTTATAGATATCAACCATCACCAAAAACTAAAGTGATGATGAGAAAATATCGTCATTGTAGATAAAATTATTGTGACAAATGATAATGCCACACATTGAATATGATTAAATGGTACCAAAATTTTTCCATACTATATTTTGAATTTTTTAGCCATGTTTCAAGCTCGTCATTATAGTTTCTGTTTATATTAACGTGATATTTTCGACACTATAATCAGGCGAATATATTATTTTCGAGTTAGCTCTATAGGGTTTGAGTTATTTTCGGACCAATCTTATTGAATTATCGGACTATTCAGTTACGATCTATTCAAATTGTAATTTTATCGAATTAAAAATTTTCGACAATCCTTTTAAATTGTCAATTTAATCAAAGCCAATTCACATTCACAGATTTGGAGCTGAATTAACATCTCTATTTATAATTTTGTTAATATAAGCTTAGCCAAATACACTCAATACGAAAAACTTTGAAGTTTTGATATAATTAAATATTTGGCTTGCGAATCTATAATATCTTAATTGGATACATCCAATTATTCTTGTTTACAAACATCGGTATCCAGATACAGCTAACAACGTAATTATGTCTAAAGATTCTATTAATAAATTAGTTGATGTCGGATCAGTTGGCTCCAAAATAAAAATTAAATTGTGCAACGGGCTACACCACTTCTGACGAATGTTTATAAATAAATAATGCTATTGATAATATTAATAAAAATGAAAATACGTTTTACCTAAACTACCCTTATCAAAATTTTAGATTTAAATTTGAATCTTTCCTCTTTCTATTAAATAAATTTAGTACATGTTTTCAATAATTTTTTTTGATTACTTAATACTGAATAATTAAATTTAAAAATCGTACCATGATCTCATGCTCCATATGTTACCGAGATATTATGATTATTTCACAAAATAATAATGTAATTTCAATTGATATGAACTTATAAATTTCACGAGAACCATTAAATTACTGTATTTGCTATACAAATTAATTCATTTATTATTAAATTTACTTCATTCGAAAAAAATATTTTTTTTGTTCCCTTCAGGATTCGAACACAGATTCTGCATTTATCCGCCAAGATGATGCATCTATCGTAGATCTTGATGATCGAATGACATAAAATAGTTATATGTTCTTAGTTTATTTAGTAGTTCTTATTAATTTGAACCTCTCCCTATATAAATGATTTCTATTTTATATTTTAAGAGGTGTTTAAAAACACTCTTAAGTGTATAAACACTACAAGAAAAATGCTGATAGACTAGTGTTAAAAACCGTAGTCGTAGGGGTAAAAAGAGTGTTGTTGTAGGTAGTGTAGTGGTAGATGGGCGCTAATAGACCACGGTTTTCAAATTGTGGTCGTATATATATCGCACAAGCTAATACACTACGGTTTTAAAACTGTTGTCTTTTAGCATATCACATGCGCTAACAGACCACACTTTTAAAACCGTGGTCTTTTAGCGAAACAAAAGCAAAATAGAATACAGTTTAAAAACCGTGGTCTTTTAGCACGATTTAAAATTGTGGTCTATTAGCATTTTTTTTTCCCCTATTTCAATAATTATCTAATTATTTAATATCCAACTAATTTCATAAATAATAAACACAAATCAAAACACATAAATTTAAATAAAGTTTAATATTCAAGAGTCATTACAATAATCTAGAAACGGGAATTAGTTCAACGGACTAGAATTTTTTGCATTGTACTTTAAACATAATTCTACCAACCAAAATATGCAACTAAGCAATGTTCTTCACTAAGCGTCAACTAAAACTTTCAAGTGTATATGACATTTTTCCACTTTGCATCCAAACTAGCAACGTCATACCTGCATAAAATAAATGGACAAAAATAAAGAAAAAATGCATTACTTCACGTAGCAAAAAAATATATAGCTACACATAGAATCAATGAATACATAGAATCAATAACGCACCATATCATATATAACCTAATATCAATAATAAGTAGAACACATAAATTATAATAATTTGATATAAGAAATGTAGAAATATATGTAGCAACACATGCACGACGTATTGCAAAATTATAAAGATCATTCATTACCTCTTTACTCAAGTATATGATCTTGTACACAGTCCGCCCATTCTTTACGCACGTCATCAATGTCCTCTTTGGAGTAACTTGGTTTATCTAACTGTGAGTAAAAAATATGTATTACAATGTGATAGTCAACCACCAAATACTTAATAAATTTTATTGAAAACAAATACCAATGAATGCAACGAGCCAATCGTCTGAGAACCATCACACTCAACTATTTCCTTCATGTATTTCATTACATAGAAACCACATTGAAAGTTGTCTGGTTGTTTAGGAACCTACATTCGAATGAAAGTACTACAGATTAATTTTTTATATATCCACTTTTATGAATCAAGTTGCATACAATTACATACCTTAATTACTGACCACGAAGACATCTTTCTTCCTTTCCTCTGCTTTTGGGCATTGAAAAGCTTTAATGCCCTTCATTAGAAGATGAAAAGTGATTTACATCAAGTATAATTATATTTTAAAATAAAAGTAAAGCCACTCAACTTACAATTGAACAACTTGTTTCCAAACACCATCATGAATACCATCATAAAAGGGATCCAACATAGCAGCTTCCTCCTTATAAGGATCGATGATCGTAAGAATCCAATGGTCACTATATAGTAAAAGTAAACATAATAGAATTAGTGCATGTATATATCAATTTCACTAAACTATTGTGAATTTCTTACTCACCACACATTACATGGAACCATGACAAGTTGATCGACTAATGTGCCAACAAGTCTTCCTGCCAATTTTTGAGCCTTCGTTCAATTCTTTCATTGACAGACTTTTTATCATTATTCGTCGATGGTATATGACATACAATTGATGGATCAACAAATCTAAACTTGAGGCTCTTTCTCAAGTCCTGTAGCTTCTTGAACATGACCCTATAAATGAGATAATTTTAACATGCTATTCGCCTCTCCCCCACCGGCGACACAATTAACATAAATGATAATTTCAATGAAATTAACAAAGATGAGAATCAACTTGTTACCTCGATTAGAGTAAAATGAGCCAACAAAAGCCTCAATTTTCTTCCAGTCACGATCAAATCTGGAAGTAGAAAAGTAAATCTGTGTGAGAGAGCGCCTCAATCAAATGTACTAACAAATAATTAAACTTGTTCAAACGATATGTTCAGCTGAACCTATGTCTAAAAGCCTACCAAATCTGGATATAGACTAACTACAAATCCTTGTTGAAACTTGAAATCATGTTCGGTCTATATAGCTGAATACTACACTAAGAGCTTATACCAAACAAAACTATTAAATACTCATATCAAAGTTGAATGCTAAAACCTTTTTTGAGCTCACTTTATTAAACTTAGATATCAACAGCAAAGCCAGAGAGCAGAATCTGAAGAAAGTAAAGCAAGGGCTTCATTATCTTTACATACAGACACAATGAATGCATACGCAAATACGCTCAACAATTACAGAAGAGGAAAGCAAGACCGCGCACCATCACTGCAGATCAACCATACCACCGATGGAAAAACATCAAGAAATAAATAAAACCCAAATAACTACATCTCTCTTCCAATATACAATGCAATAAGTCAAGAAAAGCAGGCCTACATCCTATAAACACTCGTGTTCAATCTTCTAAAGGCCAGCAAATAGCTCTTGATAAGGAATGAGGAAAACAATCGGTCATGGACTGAACTAAAAGAGCAAGACAAACACATAAGTCCAATGCTGCTCCTTCATTAAAATACAACGACTTCAAGCACACTAACGCTTCAAATATTAGTTACTCCACACTACAGAAGTCGAAGCACAATCAACAAAAATGAACCAAAGCTCAAAATCGTAGAAATTAAAATTTCAGTAATCCAGCACCACGCCCAATGAGTCATACACACAGCGTTAAGAATCCAAACAAACAGCAAAAAAAAGGAAGAAAAAAAAAATGAAGCTCAATCCAATTCTGAAAATAACCAAATTTACATAACAAGAATCTCAAAGTTGCATATCTTCTTCTCCTCCCCACATTTCGCCTACTTTCAACATATTCGCAAAAGAAAAAATCGAACAGAAGTGGAAAAGCTAGACACCATTCAGCTATTACCTGATTTTAGGCTAGGGTTTCGAATTAGGGGCTGAGCATATCGGAGCAGGCAGGTAGGGGGCGGAGCAGGCGGCGGCGGAGCAGGTGAAGCAGGCGGCGGCGGAGCAGGTGAAGCAGGCGAATTAGGCGGCGGCGGAGCAGGTGAAGCAGGCGAATTAGGCGGCGGCGGATCAGGCGAAGCAGACGGCGCAGCAGGCAGCGGAGCAGGCGGCGCGCGGAGTAGGCGGAGCAAGCGAAGCAGGCGGCGCGCTGAGTAGCTAGGCGGAGCAAGCGAAGCAGGCGGCGCGCAGGCAGGCGGCGGAGGGAGATGGCTGAGCAGGCAGCGCGCGGAGGCGCGGCAGAGCGCAGCGACGGGTGTAAAGAGCAGACGCGGTTAATTTGTGTGGTAGGATTAAGTAGGGATTTGAAGTATTTTTTAATTATTAATTAAATTAATTCAATAAGACTACACTATTTGACCTCTTTAACATGTGTTTTTTAAAACCGATGTCATACATTAAGTACCACCACACTGAAACGACTAGGCTACTAAAAAACCGTGGTCTTTTAGCATGAAAAAATGCTAAAAGACCACGGTTTTATCTACAACCACGCTTTTAGAGTCTATGACCACGGTTTTTTGTTAAAACACTTGTCTTTTAGGTGTAGTGTTTTTGCATTTTTCTTGTAGTGAAAATATAAATGATTTTCAGCTCTTAGATCATCAAGATCTACGGTTGATTCGTAACCCTATTGGATGAATTTGTGGTCCTGAGTTCGAATCCCAAAGGTAACAAAAATTTATTTTTCGCAATTCGTAACCATGTTGGATGAATTCGTAACCCTGTTGGATAAAATTCGTACATTGAAAAACGTTTATATTTTATACACTTAAGAGTGTTTTTATTCTAGTCATGAACAGATGCGTATGAATCCGTATTGAACCAGTATTGGGCATGAATCAGTAGGTTTTGTATATGAACCAGGTGTATCCTCTCTTCGAATCTAAATTCAAAGATTCTGGGCTCAAAAATTTGTCATGAACAAACGTGTAATATAGTTCAGAAAATCCATGAATTGAACTATCGCATGTGTGAATCGAATATGTGAATCATGGCAATTCGAACAAATAGATTTCAGTGATATTGCGTTTTAGCGATGAAAAAATTTTGTGAGCAGTTAAACGTAAAACCTTAAGAGATAATACAGATTTAGGTTAGGGATTTAGTGAAAGAAGATTTGATTTAGATATGGAAATAATGGGCAAATAAAAAACGTATCTAAGTAATTTATTAGAAATAGTTATATGACTTTCATATCCTTTTTAATTCTTTGCGTGTATAATCACGCTGGATTGAAGCTGAATAGGTGGATTGAATATGACCGTGAGATTAACTCGAATCAATGGATGATAAGTGTTCCTATTTTATACAAAAATATCTGTTTTTATTTTAGCCCAACTCTCTCTCTCTCTCTCTCTCTCTCTCTCTCTCTCTCTGTATATATATATATATATATATATATATATATATATATATATATATATAGGGTGTGGTTCTAGAGAGAACTACATTATTTGTGAGAACGTGAGAACCATCAAATCTAATGCATTCAGTGTAAAAATTAATGCATTCGCTGTTAAAATTAATGAACTCAAAAAAATAAAAAATTGCTCCCTTCAGGATTCGAACCTAGGATCTGCATTAATCCAACAAGATGATGCATCCACCGTAGATCTTGATGATCGAATGGCTGAAAATGGTTCTCCGTCCTTCTTTTATTTATGGTTCTTTCTTGAACCTCTCCATATATATATATATATATATATATATTGTTGGATGAATGCAGATCCTGGATTCGAATCCTGAATGGAGCAATTTTTTTTATTTTTTTGAGTGCATTAATTTTAACAGCGAATGCATTATATTTGATGGTTCTCACGTTCTCACAAATAATGTAGTTCTCTCTAGAACCACAACATATATATATATATATATATATATATATATATATATATATATATATAGGGTGAGCTAAAATAAAAACACCTCTTAAGATATAAAATAAGAATCATTTCCAACCCTTAGATCATCAAGATCTATGGTTGATTCGTAACCCTGTTGGATGCATTTATGGTCCCGAGTTCGAATCTCAAAGGTAGCAAAAATTTATTTTTCACAATTCATACATTTTTACAGCGAATTCATATGTGTTCTACATATATATATATATATATATATATATATATATATATATATATATATATATAGGGGAGGGCTAAAATAAAAACACTTCTTAAAATATAAAATATAAACAATTTTCAGCCCTTAGATCATTAAGATCTACGGTTGATTCTTAACCTTGTTGGATGAATTCGTGGTCCTGGGTTCGAATCCCAAAGGTAGCAAAAATTTATTTTTCACAATTCGTAACCATGTTGGATGAATTCGTAACCCTGTTGGATAAAATTCGTACATTAAAAAATGTTTATATTTATATTTTAAGAAGTGTTTTCACTGTAGTCCTCCCCTATATATATATATATATATATGGCTTCTATGGAGACACAATATTAGATGGAGAATGGAGACGCAATCTGGTTCGTTAGATCAATCTTGATCAAAGGTTGAGATTAGAAGTTAATATAATTAAAATTGGTAAGATTCATATATCCCTAAAATTACTCACTTTCATTCTCTCTCCCTCATCTCTCTCTCTCTCGTCCTCTCTCTCATCTCCCTCTGTAAATTTTGCCGCCCCTTTCCTCTTCTCCGGCGAATGTTCAAAGTACGGAGAAGGGGGCGGTGGCCGGAGTTCAGAAGTTCAATACCACAAATTCAAAAGTTCACAGAATTATATGTATAAGTTCAATAAAATTATCTGTAAAATCTTCCGCCCCCTTCTTCTTCTCCGGCGAATGTTCAATGTACGAAGAAGGGGGCGGCGGCCGGAGTTCAGAATACCAGAAAATCAAAAGTTCACAGAAATATATGTACAAGTTCAATAAAATTATATGTGTAAGTTCACAGAATTATATGTACAAGTTCAAAAGTTCTCCGGCTGAACTTGGGCGGCGGTGGCTCTGAACTTGAGGGCGGTCGAAGGCAGCGGTGGTGGTGCGGACGAATCGGGGTGGCGGCGGTTGAAGGCGGCGATGGTGGTGTGGAGAACAGAGAGAGGACGGAGGGAAGCGGCGGTCGAAGATTCCGATGGCTGAACTTGGGCGGCGGTGGCTGAACTTGAGGGCGGTCGAAGGCGGCAATGGTGGTGTGGAGAACAGAGAGAGGACGGAGGGAGGCGGCGGTCGAAGATTCCGGTGGCTAAACTTGGGCGGCGGTGGCTGAACTTGAGGGCGGTCGAAGGCGGCGGCGGTGGTGCGGACGAATCGGGCGGTGTGTGAGAGATGGTGAGTTTGCTGGAGAATGGAAAATGGAGACGCACAGACATCTGTGAGAGAGAGAGAGAGAGGACAAAGGAGACGGATGAGAGAGAGAGAGATGAGGGAGAAAAAATGGGAAGTGAGTAATTTTAGGGATCTTACCAATTTTATTATGAAAATTAATTATATTAATTATATTAATTTTTAATTTCAGCCCTTGATCAATATTGATCTAACGAACCAGATTGCGTCTCCATTCTCCATCTAACTTTGTGTTTTCATAGAACTTGTCCCTATATATATATAGGGATGAGATTCTATAGATCCCACTCCTCTCATAGTATATATCTGTTTAAATTTGGACCACACAATTTTACTATGTGGCTCACTAGGAGCGTAACATGTGGCAGATGTCTTTCAAGGCAAAGTACATGCATGGATAAAATAGGAATAATTTAAAAAATAATAATAATAATAATAACAATTTTTTTTTGGTTGAAAGGTCACTTGACGGGTCATATATTCTCATACATATTTCTATCCAACGTTATGCACATTTGTGTTTATATTTATGCATATTTGTGTTCAACTATATGCATAATTATGATGGCGGCGAGCAGCAGCAAAAGGCACTTGAGGAGTCGCATATGAATATATTCTCATACATATTTCTATCTAACGTTATGCATATTTGTGTTTATATTTATGCATTTTCGTGTTCAATTATATGCATAATTTTGAGGGCGACAGGGCCAAAAAACTGAATTTTCAACAAAAAAATATTAATTCTTTTTAAATTTTTAAAAATTTTATTCCTATTTTACCTTATGTGTGTTTTTCCTTGGAAGACATCTGCCACGTGTCACGCTCCTAGTGGCCCACATACACACATTATGTGGTTCATATTTTGGATCTATATACTATGATAAGGGGGTTGATAACACTCACTTTTCCATGATTTTTTAAAATATTTATATGATGTCAATTTTCAAGGGAATTGAGTGTTTGATAGTTATTTTGTGCTTAAATTGTTTTATCTTGTGAATATGATAATTGCTTGTACTTTGATGAAATCTACATAAATATTGAAGTTGAATTTGAAAACACGATCTGAATCAAAGTTGTATGTCATCTTGATACGAGTTCGTGAGCGCAAATAGATCGAAAATCGAAATTCGAACGAGGGAGATATGGCCGAAACAAGAAAGTCGTGTGCAGTAGTGAATAGTGGTCAACTAGATTTTGCGAATTTTCGGATTTTATCAGTATTTTTGAATTTTGTACTATATATATCCACTATGCCTATATATAGGTCATTTTATTGACCTATTAGACACCTCTCTTCACCGACTTTTTATATTTTTTAGTTTTAGACTTACAATTTATTACTTTCATAGATTAAGGGGGGTGTATTCGTTAAGGAATTCTGTAGATTTTTAAAATTTCTGAATTTTAAAAATCTACAGATTTCACACAAATTCTTCATGTATTTTGGAATTCTAAACATAATCTATACAGATTTTGAACGGATTTTAACAAGATTTTGACGTGATTTTTACGGATTTGAAATCTACCATCCCAGCGCTCGTTAGAGTTAATTGAGCGTTGGGACAGCTCCCAACGATCGCTGGGTTCCAGCGACCGCTGCCTCCCCACCGCCTCTACCGCCGCTGCTGTCCTCCAACGACCGCTGGGTGCCAGCGGCCGCTGGGACCCAGCCGGCGCTGAAATATGAAATCTTCCGAATTCTCGTGGTCGGAGGTCAGATTTGTTCATGTGTATTTTTTGAATGAAATCAATGAAAATTAGTCCAATTTTAAAATCCATAGATTTTTAAATACCTCTAGATTTTCATAGATTTTTAAAACTTTGAAACGAATACCTCTGGATTTTTGTAGAATTTTAAAAGTCTTGAACGAATACCTCTAGATTTTCATAGACTTTTAAGAGTCTTGAACGAATACACCCAAATTTTAAAAGTCTGCAGAAATCTATTAAAATCCTGAACGAATACACCCCCCTAAATTTATTTTCTCCAAGATTAAAGATTCAAGTTGTTCATCCTGAATTCTTTTCGGGTTCTATCAGTTTTATTTATTTTAATTGCTTTATTTTTAATTATGTCTTTTATTTATTTATTTATTTATGTCTGTCCTTTTCCTGATTCTAGAGTTTGTAAATAGTTGATTGAATTTATGATATATTTTTTGATACCTTATTGCCATCCAGTTTCTGATTTATAATTCCTTGTGCATATTCTTGTGGATTATCTGGTCAATAATTTGCATGTTTAGTTATTCACTTTGAAACTCAGCAGAGATAACTATTTAACAGATTCAAAAATAGAAAGAAAAAAAAATTAAAAAATAGACGATTCACGGTTCAGAACCGTAAATCGCCGTTTCAAAAAAATGAAACCGGAACTCAATCGTGGAGCCACGGTTATGGTTCCAGTCCGAAACCGTTGATGCCTATTCTGTTCCCAATTTTTATTTTTTGGGCATCTCTATTGGCGAGCCCTTCATTGCTTTGGGTGGGTCCAACTTATCTTTACAATGGCAGCTAAAGTGATATTGAGATATTTAACTAATAAAAAAAATATAACTAAATTAAAGAGACCAATACAGGTAAAATATTCTAACTAATTTTCTTTCGTAATATTTAATAATATTTTGAAATGTACTATTTTTAACATTAAAATACTCCCTCCGTCCCTGAAATAAGTTCCTCTTTTTCTTTTTTGGGACGTCCCCCAAATAAGTTCCTCTTTTTTTCTTTCCATATTTGGACAACTACCCCACCACTAATAATACTTTATTTATTCTTAGTTTTCACTTTTTCACCACTCCCAATATTAATTATAGCACTTTTTCACATTTTCACAACTCCCAATACTAATTATAACATATTTTTCTCCACTATCAATACACTTTACCATTTTTCCTTAAAACCTGTGCCATCCCTAAAGATGAACTTATTTTGGGGACGGATGAAGTATCTTTTACATTCATGTTTATAAGATTATTTTCTTGTACTCCCAATTTAAAAATCTTGGATTCGCCACCGCGCGCGCACACACACTTACATATACAAATTACTTTAAATCACAGATAATGACGTCGCTCGTCAAACAACGGCGTGTTTGCCAAAATTTTGTAGCCGTTCACGACGTAGTCGGAAATCGATTTCCTCGCCAGCATCGGAATCATAAGATGTAGTCGGAATGTTTCCTTGAGAAAGAACAGAAATCTGACGAAGAGAGAGAGAACAGGGACCTGGTACTTGCGGCGGAGTTAAGTCGGCGACGGCAACAATGACCACCACCGCGATTAGTGGAAGTGATCGGCAACGAGCAAACCACCACCATAGAGATATAATAGAGACGTAGAAGAGAAAGAACGAGATAAAAGAGGGAGAAGAGAGAAAAAATTAATGTTCGGAGTAAATTTGTATTTTTGCACAAAAAATACATAATTTTTTAGTTTTTTATGTGAATGAATAAATTTTATTTTTGTTATAATAAAGTGGATATTTTCATATATTGACTGATATATATTAATACAAGATCATTTATTCTTTGAATTTTGTTGCATTTTTAATTAGTACGTATGGTTTTTTTTATTCTTTTTTTAAGCAATTAGTAGTATGGTTATGGCTACATATACTTCGCTCATATTATGTGGAGTTGTTCCAAAGTTCGCCCAGTGTGGAGAGACTTCCTCTGCTAGTTTGGGAAAGAGGATTTTCTGGATTGTTTGGACATCCATTCTTTCCTTGTGATTGCGTGGAATGTTTCTTTTAGTACTCAGATTGCTTCGCTTTGGAAAGCTGGTGTTCTTACCCTCATGTGGAAGATTTGGAATTGTAGGAATTCGGTCATTTTTTATGATAAGAGATTTGAGGACCGGTCAACCTTGGCCTTTGTCCGATCCTTCTTTAAAGAGCTTGATATCACCTTTTCTTGTCTTGGCACCATCAGGAATACTTGGACTGATTATTCCATCACTAGGGGGCTCAGTATTGCCAATCGGGCTGCACCGCCTCCTCGCGTGATTGAGGTTCACTGGTGGCCGCCGGTTTCTCATTGAATTAAAGTTAACACAGACGGTTCTGCTATGGGCGCTCCGAGCCTAATTGCTGCTGGTAGTGTGATCTTTCGGGATGAATGGGCGTGGGTTCGTGGATGTTTTCATACTCAAGGGGGTATTGGTTTTGCCTTTGAAGCAAAGTTGTTGGTCATTATCACTGCTATCAACATTGCTCACGACCGTGGTTGGCTCCATCTTTGGGTTGAAGCGGATTCTATTTACGTGGTTAGGTTACTGGAGACTCGGTCCACTCATTTTCCTTGGCGTTTTATTGCGTCTTGGAATCATGGTCTTCGTCTCCTTCAAGACTTTCATTTGATGGTCACTCACATCTATAGGGAGGGTAATAAGCCTGCGGATATTATGGCGAATGGCGAGAGACAAGAGGGCTGGTGGCCGTTTGCTATTGAGGACATCAAGTAGGCCGTGGCTCGCGATATGTCCACTCATTCTCATGTTAGGGTTGCCCACTGAGGGAGTGTCGATTTTTTTGGTGCTCAGCCTCTGTTTCTGCTTGCCTGTTTCGGCCTTGGGCTTTTTTGGGCTGGCTTTGTCAGTCCTTCCTTAGTCCACTCTTCTGCTGGTTACGTTGGTTGGGATCATGAGGTTTGAGATGGAGCGTCTCCCGAGTTCTTTTTCAACTTTTGGGTGCGCTCGAAGTTGGGATCCGGGGGGGTCGAGCTCTTCTGGTAGCTCCGTGGTCAAGGACGCCTCGCAACGCTCTCAAATCGACCTTGAGATTGCTCACTCGTGGTGTGTTTTGGTTTAATGTTTGCTCTTTTTTCATATGTTTTTGTTTTTGTCTATTGGAGTTTCGTTTTTATTTTAAAGTGCAAAAAGTCGGGGCTTCTTTAGAGCGATGGTTATGCCGGAGCTTTAGAAGTTGCCCCAACTCAGCTTTCTCTCATTTTTGTTCTTCGTGTCTTTTGATATACGAGTATTCTTTTTCTTCTTTTTGGTTCATCCCTTTGGGTTTTCTTAAATATGTTTTAATGAGGCTCGACCCTAGTCTGCTTCCTGTGCTTTCAAGGGTTTTTTAATTTTTTTTTAATAAAGCCGTATTTTAATAATGGCTACGTATACTTCAATTTTTTTATATATATTATTTTTATTGATTATTAAACTGCAGTCTACAATATCAGAATGAGATTAAAATAACGTTTGGGAATAATGGATTTCTTTCGGGATATGGATCTCGGCCGAACCAAACTGCCTTTATAAGGCCTCCGCCTCTACTACCGCCGGCTTTAACTGCAGACATTCTCTCTCTCTCTCTCTCTCACACACACACACACACATTCTCTCTCTCACAGGCTTAAATTAGCGGTGTTATTCCTGAGCTGCTATACTGGCTCTACCAACTTTGGAAGCCTTAACCATGCTTAACTACTGGCGTACAAGCGGCGGCACTGCAGGAGGAGGAGGCGCCGCCAGTCCCTTCTCTGACTACGGCTTCGACGGCCCATTCTACGACCTCGAGTTCACCCTCTCCAACCACTCATCCGAAACATCTCTAGATTCCGATGAAGACATGAGCGAGATCGAGCTCAACTTACACGCCAACGATCAAAATTTCACTCCACCTACATTGAGTAATCCAGACCAAACCTCCAAACTCCCCGTTTCGTTGCTGAAAACAGCTGCCAAAGTTGGACTTCTCTTCAAGAAACCGGATTCTGCAACTGGATCTCTCCAGAAATCGGAGAAAATTGGTCGGGATAAAAAGCTGCTCAGGGTTAAATTCAAAGTGGATGAAGTTAAAGGGCCGCTGATTTCTCTGTTTGCGAGAGATTATAGTATCTCGGCGACGAATTCGGAGCATTTGGGCAAAGAGACGTTGCAGAAATACTTGAATATTCTCAAGCCTTTGTATGTTCGTGTTGAGAAGATGAAATTCTCCGGCCAGCTCGGCTTCCACGGCGGAGGTCCGGATTCTCCGCCGCCGGATATGGCCGGAGCGGGCTTGTGGAACAACAATCTGCAGGCAGGGTTGAATGTGGTCCGAAAGCATTTGGGGAAGAGCCGCTCAACTTCTACCGCACCGGAAAAGATGGGATCCAACCGCCGTGACGACTCGCTGTTGGAGCTGCACGATGGGATTCAAGGCGCCATCCTGCATTGCAAGAGATCATTCAATTCCAATACGGGTAATTATCTGACTAATTAAATAATTTTAGCTATATAAAAAATAAATTAAAGTTATAAACTGATATTCCCTCCGTCTCATTAGTAGTGTCCCATTTCTTTTGGGCACAGAAATTAAGGAGTGTGTAGAAAGTAGATAAAGTGAGTTGGTCGAAATTATTTAAATATTAGGTATAGAGAGAGAGAATATTGCCATAAAGAAAATAAGACACTACTAATAGGACAACTCAAAAAGGAAAGTGAGACAGGACGGATGGAGTACTATTTACTGAAAATTAAGGTTATAAACTATAATTAACCCTTATTATTATTGATTAACTAACCATGTTTTTAATTTTTACATGTGATTTTTCAGAAAGAGAACTTGTCTCGGTTGGTGAGTGATGCATGCTGCGAGAAGTCTGTGATGTCTTCTGCTTTATATGGAAAGTTGTAGAGACAGGGGTATAAAGTTGTATATATTAGTTGTAAAATTAATGGAAAAAAGAAAATCAGTGTTAAATTAAGAATGGCAATGGCTCAAATTATCATTTCTCCATTTATTTATTTTTCTGTGTCCGAAGCTAGACTATCTTGTTATTAGTTGTGTTGTGTACCCTTCCTAAAATTGGAAAACTTATATACAAATCTTAATGGTAAATTCTATGCTGCGCCTCTCGTGTTAGAGGACGCTGCGCATGCACCGTTGATGGATGACACGTGTCCCAGGTATTTATTTAATAATTGTTATCGGTTCAGTTGAACCGGTCTGGTTTTCATGAGTAAAGCACAAACCATAGTTAAAACAGTGTAGGGCCCCCGCCGCCTGTCGTAGGGATGATGATTGATGATGACATCTTTTCGCATAATATCGGTAAAGTATCGGTATTGAATCTATTCTATCAATTTGTAATCGTTTTCCATCGGAAAAAATTATCAGTATAGTCGAAGTGGTATTCTATATGACGTGCCCTTCGTTTGTGTTTTTCTTGTTGTTTTAGATATTTATAATTTTTTTTTGTATACATCCCAGTATATCTTGTAAAGATTTTCTGTGAAGCTATGGCGGAGGTGTTATCATTACTTTGTAGTTTGACATTTGAGCCCTTAATCCTACGGATTTGATTTTTCCACGTTTTAGTGTGACTATTTTGTCCTCAGTTTACGCGTCTAAAAACTCTGTAATGCGTATCCGAGAAGCAACAAGAGCGTAATTGCTTCTAGGTGTAATTGGGTTGAGTTTGTTTTTGAAGATCAAGGTCCTTTTTGTTTCTTTCTTCAGAGCCTTCGGCATTCGAACTTAGCGCATACGTTATGGGCCGAGTTGGGCGACCTCGTCGAAGAATTAGCTTGAAAAGTATGTTTATTTTGACTGGAATTGATGTTTGTTAACAATTTACCTCTTTCATCTGTATGTATTATGATGTATGTATTATGATCATTTGAGTAAAATGAATTTAGGTAAATAATAGGGCATGTAAAGTGTAATGTACTGTGATCTTATTTGGTGCAGGTGCATGTTGCATTTTGCTGTTTCTTTTTATAGTTTATTTTATATGTATTTATTTGAGTTTGTGTGTTTAGTTGTATTTCTCCTGTCATCACCTTTTACGACTTAATGTTGTTTTATTAAGCTTTAGTTTCTTATGTGATCACGTTGAAATTTTTGTGTTCATCGTCTGTTGAACCGATTAATGGCATGATTTGGTGGTTATTATGATTTTGTAACCTATTTAGGAAATTCTGTGTAGATGCTGTAATCCCTGTGCGGTCGAAGATGTGGTATTTAGAAGTAATACAATCGCGTCTTTCGCCGCCTAATCTGGAGCATGTCCGTAACTCATGTTTCGGACATTTGTTTTGCATCTCCAACATGGTCTTCCAGGGACAAGTTTACAATGCGCTGTGCAGGAAGCTGGAATCTTCGTCCTTACGTCGAAACTCTTTAGAATTTGTTGTAGGCAATTATAATGTAGAATTTAGTTCAGCTGATTTTGCTCTAATTAGTGGGTTGCTGATGGGTGGGTGTGTTGATCTGCCTAAATGTAGTGAATTTTATACGAAAACTTTTGGTGGTAAACCTAAACTTTTGTTTAGCCACATTGATAGAGCATTCAGCCTCGAATCTTCTAGAAGTCAAGGTGCCTCTGAGTTGTGTTTGAAGCTTGGTTATTTATATCTAGTTTATGGCCTTTTTATGATGACAGATCGGACTTGGAAGGAATTAGAAGTTGGTTATGTTCATCTGATGGATGATTTATCTGCTTTTCTTGCTTATCCTTGGGGTCGGGTTTCGTATGAGTTGCTTGTTGCTCATACGCACAGGTCTCGTAAGACTATAAATAAGCAGCAAAACAGTACCAGAAAACTAATTAATTGTGAAGCTCATGGTTTTGTCTATGCCCTGCAATGTTGGTTGTACGAGGTACTCCCTGGTCTAGGTAAGTTTTGTGCTACTCGTTTACAAAGAGATGTCCAGCACCGTGCACGAATGCTGAGGTGGTCCCCATCCCCGAAAACCTACTCACCAGAAACAAAAAATGCCCTTGTCTGCGCAATAAGATAAGAGCCCAAATGTACAAATCTAACATACTATCAATTCACCCACGATTTGAAAAAACATATTTAATCTCCAGAATAATCAAATTATGAAGTTGCAATTGGAAGGAAGCAGATCGTTTTCTACAGAAATATGCAAAACAAAAAATAACCGCAGTACAAAAGCCATTAATAATACAGAGGAAGATAGACAAAATTGCACGGTAATGCATAGATTGTATATTTACCGAGCCCGCTGGATCGAGTTCTTTTCTTGCCCATACTGGTTTTCTTGTCTTTATGAGTATTACTAAAGAAACTGAAGAGTAAATCTGCACAACAGAACCACCGGAAGAAGGGTTTCGATGGACAACATTCACAAATAAGAATATATTACCGAGCTTCAGCAAAACAATAAAAAAAATCCGAACAAATTGACGAATTTGATATCTTCCCGATATCATATCGGGAATTAAATTCATAATGAAACCCAATACCTAGAAATGAATACGACAAAAGTAACTAGGGTGTAAAATTAGAACCAGGGTTAATAAAAACCCAGCCCGAGTGCCTGCAACCAGTTCGATGCCGGTTTACACAAAAAACCGAATATTACAGATGGCGCCCATCCAACGTTACGGCGCAGCATGCTCTAACGAGAGCGGCGTAGCATAGACAGACCCAATCTTAATTCTTCCTTCCTCAATTGAAAGCAGGTCAAACCTAAAATTCGTAAAATATAGGATCTCAAGGGTGTCGTTGCAGTACGGAAAGACCACAACCGCATATTCCCTACTTCAAAATTAGAGCTGTCAAAATGGGCCGAAAATGGCCCGGCCCGATGGGCCCGCTTGGCCCGCCCGTAGTTTTGGCCGGGCTGGGCTAGGATTTTCAAGGCCCAAAAAAACTGGGCCTCCCTGGCCCGGCCCATGCGGCCCGCCGGGTCACCCGGCCCGCGGGCCAAAAAGCCTGTCGGGCTTTCGGGCCTAAATCGGCCCGTCAATATAGAAGGTGAAATTTTCGAAATTTTATATCTCCTCCCAAATTTCAATGGACCCAACCCAATTTAAGTCTATTTCTTCAATTGACGACAATGACGAGTCGAAGTCTAATTTATGATTTAAATTAGCAATCAACAATCAATATTAAATTATTTTTACTTGAAAGATTTATTTAATTTTGGTGGTTGTTATTTGATTCCAGTTGATTTGATTACTGTATTAATTAATTTGTGAATAAATCGTTTTCAGTTTTTGCAATTAGTTTTTGTTTTTTACTTGTATTCATATTGTTTACATTTAGTTTTAGTCATATTTATTTACATTTAATTTTAGTCAATTAGATGTAGATTGTTTAAGGCCCTTTTTGTTTCATCGAATTTGTCTTCAATTTTTTTCTTTAAATTTGATTTAATTTATTAATTTTTGGAATTAAATATATACATGTATATATTAATTTATCAATTTTTGGCCCGTTTTGGCCCGGCCCGTATAAGGCCGGGCTGGGCTTCAATGTTCAAGGCCCGCTGAATTTTTGGGCCGGCCCGATCCGGACCAAAAAATTGCCTAGGCCCGCTGGGTTGGGCCGGGCCGGCCCGGCCCGCAAGGTTTGACAGCTCTATTCAAAATCAAATGGGATCCCAGGTCCCAAAATATAGTGTTTACGACGTGTACCACTCTTCATTTCTTTATATTTTTAAATAATTTTTTATTAAATTTTAATTTATTATGTTTTTATATAATGTAAAGATAATTAACAAGGATTCACTCATCCATTTAGGGTTTAGAATTATTTTTTTATATTTATTTGAATTAATAATAGATTATTTGGATTTCATTAATTCAAAGTTAGGGTATATAATTTTTTAAATTTTAATTATACAATGATAAATACTCCCTCCATCCATGAAAGAACTTCCTAGGAGGGAGTGGCACAGGTTTTAAGAAAAAATATTGTTGAGTGTATTGAGAGTGGATAAAAGGTAGTTGAGTGTATTGGGAGTGGTGAAAATGTGTTATAATTAATATTGGGGGTTGTGAAAAGTGAAAAGTAAGAGGATTATAAGTGGTGGGGCATAGTCCATAAATAGGTAGGAAGTTCTTTTGTGGACGTCCCAAAAATGAAAGATAAGAAGTTATTTCGTGGACGGAGGGAATACTAATTAGAGTTTATAATATAATAATAATTTTTATTTTTATAAAAAATAATTTATAAAACAAAGAAATGAAGAGTGGTACACGTGTACACACAATATTCTGGGATAGAGGATCTCATCTACTTCAAAATAGCCCTTACCACACTCAAGTCACGCAGCCCAAGATCTGTGGTATGCAAATGCGACCGCGATAGCATCACTATTCACTGCGAATTTACGAGGCTCTTTGGCTAAGTTTTTTCTTGAATAATTATTGTAGTATAAGATTACGAAAAATAAGTTATACTGTATGAATTTTTTTTTTGGGAACTTATAAACTCTTGAAGCTTAATTTTAGAGTTTATAAATTGTTTATGAACTTATAAGCTCCTAAACAGTTTATAAGGTGTTTTAAATAACTTATAAGCTCAATAAAATATCTTCTACACCCAATACAATATTTGTTTCGATCTAGTATTATTTTGGGTTAATAGCCGCTAAATACACCAGAAATTTTCATTTTCTAATATTTCCCATGACCCCTAATTTTGGCGGCTAAATACACCAATTTTTAATTTGTCTGATTTTTCCCATAAATTCAAAGTTTCCCCAAATTAAAACTGACGTGGACGCCGGAAGTGCCAGCGTGGATTAACCGGCACCACGTCACACACACTCCACACTCTATCTCTCACACACACCCCACTCTCTCTCTCTCCACGTCACCACTTTCTCCGACCGCATTCAAAACTATCTCTCAACTCTCGGTTCCGCCGCCCTTCCCTTGACCGCCGCCACAGCTCTGGCCGGTAGCTTCGCCGGCCCAGAGCCTCTGCCTCTTCTCTCTCTCGCTCATCTCCTCCGCCTCAAACAGATCGAGCCTGAGCTTCCGCCTCTGCCTCTCTCTCGCTCATCTCCTCTGCACCTCCACCTCCGCCTCTCTCCCCCCTCCGGCGACCTCCCCCTTCGCCGCCCTCCACCACTTAATCCGCCTCTCTCTCTCTCGTTCATACAGAGAACCTCCGCCTCTATCTCTCTCTCGCTCATACCTGCCATGAAATTTTTTCAACAACACCAAATTCATTCATCAATTTTTCCAGAAAAGGCGTGAAATTTCAGAGTTGAAGCAAAGATCTGCCGCCACCTTCGTTGTTGAGCCCTAAATTCGCCGCCTTGAGACGAGCCCTAACTTCGCCGCCGCCCTGCCTTGAAATTTTGGGTGTGCGGAGGTGGGGAAGTGTTGGGAACCTTGTGGAATATCCTAACCCTTGTTTTGATGATACCAAAATTCATAGGACTTAGATGTAATAGACTAGAATCGTTTTGAACTCAAGTGTTAGAGTTCGTTTCTAGTTTAGCTGCGGTGTCAAAGACTGAAGACTGAAGACTGAAGAATGAAGACTGAAGACTGAAGACTGGAGTTACCAACTGAAGTATCAGTTGAAGAATCAGTTGAAGACTGATTATTTAATGCGCGCCATAGACTGATACTAAAGTCAAGTATCAGTTGAACATTCCTCCTAGGACTGATCTTCCAACGTTCAGAGGAAGCCACGTACACTCAAGTACAGCCGCATTAAATGCAGAGATATCTCAATATCTTATCTCTGCAGAGGTCATTCCTATCTGGTGGTTACTTTTCAGAGATGTCACATCTCCTGTCGATCAAAGAGAGCCGTTTCCACACAGACAAGGAACCTCGAAGATTGAAGCCTCAGCCCAAATTCGAATTGCTCTCCAACGGAAGAAATCTTGAGGACGATTTACGCCAACGGATCTATTCAAGAATTATCCTACAAATAGCGCTCGAGGATCACTTCAAATCTTCACCGATTCAACAACATAAGCTGAAGCTCTGCCGAAATAGCTACTCAGCCCAAAGCTTAAACCGCTCAAAGCTTGAATCGAAGAAGAGAATTCCAAAGCCAAAATCAGTCACTGCTGATTACATACATTCTCTTAGACCCTAGGCATATATTCTGTGTACTCAGAAGCCAAAGGTCAAACTTGCTTCAAAGAACTTGTTCTTTGTAAGTATAGTTGGCACTCGTTTAAACCTCTCCCCCATAAGAGTGTTTGAGTGATTCGGAGATTCAGGAAGGTACTCTGAACTCTGAAAGAGAAGTCTGAGCACGAGGTGTGCTTAGCAGGGAAATCCTACGCGAGTTGTGTAGGTGCTGAAATCCTATACGAGGTGTGTAGGTGGAGAAATCCTACGCGAGGTGTGTAGGTGCTGAAGAGAGTTTATCTTCAGTTCACGGTTTGCAGTGCACCAGGCAAGCACTTGCGGAGTGGATTGTTGGTCTGATCAACCAGCCGTGGATGTAGGAAAGAGTTTTTCCGAACCACGTAAAAGTCTCTGTGTTATTTACAGCTTTCAGTTTTACATTCTTAACTGTGCTATTTCTATTGATAAAACTGAACACTGACTAACTGCTAGAGAAACCTTAATCCAACTATCTGCTCCACCGAGGCTATTCGAAACTAAGTTTAATTTCCGCTGCGTGTGATATCAATCTGACTGAACTATCCTCTGATAGTATGGAAGAGTGATATCATCTCTATCTTTGCAAACATGACTGAAGCCCTTACGTGGATCAGTTAAGTTCTTGTGACTTAACTGATAACTCTTTTACTGAAGAGCTTTCAGTATCAGTCGTCAACCCTGTTGGTCAAAACTAATTTCGGTTAAACAGGTGTCTGGTTTGCTTGTAAAGTTTCTTTTCTATCTCTGACTGAGATCCCTCTGATTGAGGTTGGTAGATAGACCAAAAATAGCCTATAGGTGTATTCCCCCCCCTCATACACCTATTCGAGACCCCCCGGACCTAACAATTGGTATCAGAGCAGGTTGTTCGCAAGAACTATCTGTATCTGACTAGTTCCTACTTGAACTAGATCCTTTATTAAAGGTCTCGAAGAAGTTTTACTCTTTCTTATTTTTGTGCTTGCTATTTGCTCTATCTGCTGTTATCTGTTCTCTCTTTTTTGATGGAGACTAACCACAGCAGATTATCTTCTCTACCTATGTTTAGTATTGAAAAATACGACATATGGAAGTTTCGGCTTGAAAGCTTCCTCACCGCCCAACATTGCAGAATGTGGGAAGTCATCACCAGCGGTCCGATCATCATCACCGAAACTGTAAAAAGGGTTCCTACTGACATCCATCAGGAACCTTACGATGAGGACCAGCCCAAGTCTAAGGCAGACTTCACCACAGAAGAAAGGAAGCAAGATGAGTTAGACAACCTCGCCAAAAGCATCATCTCCGGCACCGTTCTTGACAAGTATGTCATGAAGATTATCAAGTGCAGAACAGCAAAGGAGATGTGGGACATTCTGGAAAGAATGTGCGTAGGTTCTGAGGAAATCAAGGAGAATAAGCTATCCATAGCTTGCCAGAAATTCGACTCCTTCCTCATGCTCAAGAATGAATCTGTCGAGGAAATGGAACAAAGATTCAATCTTATATTGAATGAAGTTCAATCCATTTCCAAAGACAAATACACTCAACGAGAAATCAATCTGAAGATTCTTCGAGCACTGCCACGTGGAGAATGGCAGATCTACTCAGTCGCTCATCAGCATAAGCCAGGATTCAGTCAGCTCCCGACAAACAAGCTTTTCTCCGATCTCATGGCAAATGAGTTCGACCTTATGAGAAATCTTGGTAACAAGAAGGCTGGAGGATCAGACGAAGATGGTCCATCAACCTCAAGAGGAGTTGCACTGAAGGCCTCGATCAGAGAAGGCAAGAAGCAGATCAAGGAGCCAACGGAACTCAACCCTGAGGACTTCTTCAGTCAATATGCCCTATTGACTGACAGATTCAACAAGATGGAGTCCAAGTTCCGGAAGTACAGAAGGTTCCACAAGCAGCACTACAAGGGAAAAGAAAGAGAATGGGACTTCAGACATTTCACAGATCGAAGCGGAGAAAGGAAGTCAGCCGCTTACGACATCAAAGAATTGGAATGCTTTAGATGTAGAAAGAAAGGGCACTTTCGAAATGAATGCCCTGAATTGACTCCAGCTGAGCGCAGGGAACTGAAAGCAAAGAAAGATCGCAGATCTTTGAATAAGAAAGCTATGGTTGCTGATGATGCTGATTCATCCAACGACACATCAGAATCATCCGACTTCGACAGTTCCAGCTCAGATGATGAGAGCCGAGCCCTGATGGCCAATGAATCAAAAAGTGTAGCCGACAACAGCTACGACAATGGAATGAATGGCCCAGAGGTAAAATCTCTCACAAAAACTCCATATACTGATAACTTCCTGATGCTTTCAGGAGACCACTCAGAATCTGGAGATAGCTCATCCGTTGAAAATGACGAGTTTGATCAGCTCCTGACTGATCACTGTCAACTGAGGAAAATGTTCGAAGATCTCCTCAAGCAGAATCAGAAAAGGGATAAGGAGATTAATGATGAACGAGCTAAACATCAGACAATCATCTACTTTCTGGATGAAACTTGTCTTGATCAGCTAATCATGGAGAACAGCCGACTGGAGGAAGAGCTCAGAGTCTCCAACTCAGAATGTGAAAGAGCATCTCATGAAATCAAGAGGCTCAATCACAAGCTGGAATAAACAGTCAAGAGCTGCATTATGCAGTCTCCCATGATGAGCAACTTTCCATCGAAAAGATTGGTCAACAGCATCGGAGGAAAGGTTGCAGCTGCCAAAGGAAAGAAAATCATGATCATCTCTAAGAATGATCCTTCTGAAATCACAACCTCAGAAGAATCAAGAGACCATGATGTGGATGAAGTTCACAAGCGCAGACTGATGGCCAGATCAAATGTTCCACCTCCACGAAGCTACAGACGAGCTAAGGAGGCTCCCAACCAGATCATCTTATTGAAAAGGCTGGAAAGCAGATTTCAGTCAAAGATCCGGGAAGGAACATCAGGAGTCAAGAAGAATCTTCCTCATCAATCCAGGGGGAAGAAAGGCCACATCAGTCAGAAACTGACATCCTCAGTTCAGTTTCAGAAGGAACAACATCCATGGAGATCAAGCATTGCTGAGTCCAGACGAGCTATGCCAATTCCTCAACGACAAGTCACTGGACGACAGACAAATCTCCATAAGTCTGCAAAGACTAAAGTATCTCAAGGAAGATACTTCACCGAGCAAAGAAGACCTCAACCACTCATCAGACAGAACTGCTACAAGAGTGAGGCCTTCAAAAAGTTTTCTCAACAGAAGAATGCTCAAGTGCCACCTGAAGCGCCAACGACATCGATCAGACATCCAACAAAGCGCAAAAGATCAGCCAGACCAATTCTGAAGCAGATTTGGGTTCCAAAGGGAACTCGAACTAACAATGAAGGACCCAAAGTTTGATTGGGTGCCTGAAGCAACTCTTCCTTGCAGGTCAATGTCAGGAAACATAAAAAGAAGGAAGAGGCCAAAGCTTCAATCAGAACGTGGTATCTGGATAGTGGCTGTTCGAAGCATATGACGGGCTACAAAGAATATCTATCCCAGTATGTCGAGAAAGCTGGATCCAAAGTTGCATTCGGAGACAACTCGATTGGAGAAACAAAAGGCTACGGTGTGCTCAATATGGGTAACGCCAGTATCAGTAATGTTAGCTTTGTTTCTGGTCTTAAACATAATCTGTTGTCTGTGAGTCAATTTTGTGACAGTGGTTTCACAGTGAAAATCAAAAAGGATGAATTCACTGTTAGAAACAATCAGAAAAAGGTGGTTCTGAAGGGATTCGGACAAGGAAGTCTCTACGTCGTTTCTTGGGAAGACAGCCCACCAGAAACGTGCCTCATCAGCAAGAGCAGCTCGGAGCTCAATTGGCTCTGGCACAAGAGACTCAACCATCTCAACTTCAAGACGATCAACAAACTTGCTAAACATCAACTGGTAGAAGGTCTTCCTTCTATTGTATTCCAGAAGAAGCAAGAATGTGAAGCATGCCTCAGAGGAAAGCAGACGCGGACGTCATTCAAGTCAAAGACAGGACACTCCTCTGAAAGAATTCTGCATCTACTTCACATGGATCTGTTTGGCCCGATCACTCCAGGAAGCTACAACGGTAGAAAGTACACCTTGGTAGTTGTGGATGATTACTCACGATATACTTGGGTTATCTTTCTCTTCAAAAAGAAGGAGACACTGGAGGAACTGCCAAAGCTGCTGAGAAGACTGAGCGTTGAAAAGGAAGTCAACATCATCAGCATCAGATCAGATCGTGGGACTGAGTTCCTCAATACTGTCATTCGTGAGTATTGTGATAAACAAGGAATCAGTCATCAAACTTCTGCAGCAAGAACTCCCCAGCAGAATGGAGTCGCAGAAAGAAGAAACCGGTCTCTAAAGGAAGCAGCCAGGACGATGCTAGCCGAGTCAAAACTTTCCTTAAATTTTTGGGCCGAAGCAGTCAACAACGCATGCTACACGCAGAATCGCTCCTTCCTCACTCAGAGACATGGAAGAACTCCATACGAGTTATGGAAGAACAGAAAGCCTTCGATTGCCTACTTTCATGCTTTCGGTTCTAAGTGTTTCATACACAACAATGATAAGAAGAGGTTGAACACCTTCGATAGCAAGGCTGATCCAGGAGTCTTCCTTGGATACTCTAGAACAGAACGTTCAAGCAAAGCCTATCGAGTGTTCAATACTCAAACTCTCTGTGTAGAAGAAACACCTCATGTGATCTTTGATGAGTCTACAGATGGTTTCAGGGAACAAGATGCTGAAAAGGTTGTTCAGATCGCTGAAGGTTCCAAAGCTGAAATTCACACTGTCGAGCCCTCTACTGTCTTGGTGTGGGGACCTGGCAAAGATGAAGATACTGAGATGCTTCAGTATCAGAAGATCAACCAACGGTCTGAAGTTCAGACTGGAGTAAATGCAGATGGCATCAGTCAAGGGGGAACTCCATTTGCTGAAGTTCAAGTTGAACGCGCAGAAGCCGCCCCAGCTCAACTCACCCCTGCTCCAAAAGGTGCTCAACATCCCAGAGCTATTCTGACCGAAGAAACTCCACCATCCCCTGAAGAGATCAAGAAGTATCGAAGATGGTTTGAACTCCACTCTAAGGAGAACATCATTGGAGAACCATCAGATGGCGTCAAGACTCGGAGATCAATGTGCAACCTCATCTTCGACATCAACCAGAACTGCATCAACGAAGATAAGAATTTCAGTTGTTTCTTATCAACTACAGAGCCCAAGGATATTGAAGAAGCTCTGAAGTCCACTGAATGGGTCATCGCAATGCTAGAGGAACTCAATGAATTCAACCGAAATTCAGTTTGGGAGCTTGTGGATCGACCAGATGATGCAAAGGTGATTGGCTTGAAATGGATTTTCAAGAACAAGGAAGACAAAGAAGGAAACGTTGTGAGAAACAAAGCAAGGCTTGTGGCTAAAGGATACAGTCAAGAAGAAGGAATCGACTACGACGAGACATTCGCCCCAGTTGCCAGATTGGAAGCAGTCAGACTCTTCTTAGCCTTCGCAGCTCACAAAGGTTTCAAGGGTACACCAAATGGATGTCAAGTGTGCATTTCTTAATGGAGTGCTCACAGATGAAGTCTATGTAGAACAACCTCCCGGATTTGAGGTTGCTCGACCAGAAAAGGTGTACAAGCTGAAGAAAGCGCTCTATGGATTGAAGCAAGCACCAAGAGCGTGGTATGATACTCTCTCTGAGTATCTGATTGAACAAGGCTTCAAAAAGGGATCTGTGGACAAAACCTTGTTCACTCTCAAAGAAGGAGAAGATCTCTTGCTTGTTCAAATTTATGTCGATGACATAATCTTCGGATCCAAATCCGAACGCATGTGCAATAAGTTTGCTGACATCATGACGAACAAATTCCAAATGTCCATGATGGGAGAAATGAATTTCTTTCTCGGATTGCAAGTCAAGCAGACCAAAGAAGGAATACTGATCAGTCAGTCCAAGTATGCCAAGGAGCTGATAGCTAAGTTCGGTATTCAGCACATGAAATCAGTCAAGATCCCAATGAACACAAACTGGAAAGTTGATCCAGGTTCAGAAGGAAGCTCTGTCTCTTCGAAGAAGTACAGAGAAATCATTGGATCTTTGCTGTATTTGACTGCGAGCAGACCAGATATCGCATTTGCAGTCGGGGTTTGTGCAAGATATCAATCAGATCCTAAGGAAGCTCATTTGGATGCAACTAAGCGGATTCTGAGATATCTCAAGGGCACACCCAATTTAGGATTGTGGTACCCAACAGACGACGACATCAAGCTTACCGGATTTTCAGACTCCGACTTCGGTGGATGCAAGCTTGATCGCAAGTCAACCTCCGGAACTTGTCAATTCCTAGGCAACAAGCTCATCTCTTGGTTTTCAAAGAAGCAGACTTCAGTCGCCACCTCTACAACTGAAGCTGAATATGTTGCTGCCGGAAGCTACTGCTCACAAATCCTGTGGTTAGTCCATCAACTAAAGGACTATGGGATCGAGGAAAAGGAAGTTCCTATCTATTGCGACAGCTCCAGTGCTATTGCAATCTCCCAGAATCCAGTTCATCACACCAGAGTTAAACACATTGAGATTCGACATCACTTCATACGTGATCATGTCGAAAAGAAGAATATCTCTGTGGAATGGATTCCCACTGCTATTCAGAGAGCGGACCTGCTGACCAAGGCTCTTCCAGAAGAGAGGTTCAATGATCTATGTGCAAAGATCGGCCTCATCAACCCTGAAGAGTGATGTTGTGTTTGAAGATTTTCTCAAACAGTCTTGCTGACTAGTGGTCAACCAACTGCTGCTTCTACGATCGCCGACGTGGAATGCAATGAAGTCCGATTACTCATCTGAAGAAGAAGTCATCCTGATGATTCAACCAGGATCATGTGGTATCAACTGACTACAATGTTCAGTTGATCAGTAAGTATTTTAAATGCTTATATTTTCAAAAATCAGTTATTTCAGTTTAGAGCTTTAAGTGTTTCGTTCAAAACCTTTTCTCTAACTGATCAGTTTTCTTCAAAAACTTTAACTGATTGTTGGAATTGTTGGAAAATGGAATATCCGAAAAGGACAAGATTTTTATAAAGAGAAAATCTGTTTTGATTGAACTTGTCCTGATCTTTTTGCCAAAAATCCTTCCAACCTTTTTGCCTCTGCAATAAAATTTCTTGAAATACTCATTGACATGACATATGTAATGATGCTTTTCAAAGTCCTTCGCAGTGACGGCGGACGCGAAATTTTTCTTCAATTGCATTTTAGGCACAGTTTTCGAAAAACCTTTTCATCTTCTACATGGTTCACATCTTGTCTATTTATACACCATGTTGTCTTCACGACTTTTCTGCATAAACTAACAACTCTCCACAGCCTTCACTGTGAGAAAAAATTTCAATTTCTTTTACAAATTGCAGAGAAAATTTGTTCCGACTAAAGGAGAAATCTATGACTGCAAAGTCATGGAGTGGAAGAATGACACTCATAGTCTTGGTCTTCACCGGACCCTTCCACTGGATCACAACGTCTCTCCGACGTCAAAGTTTGCTCTACCCTCACTTGTATCCAGCGAAACGAGCGTCTTCTATCCTCATGCCCGGTGCATCGGCTTGAAGTATCTGTCTGAAATAACACAGACTTCATCGTCTTCACATAAAGGCCTCTTGCCCACTGTGAAGCTTCGATGCCAAGCAACAACAATAAGCTGGAGCTCGTTGTCAACCGGCGCAACATCGACCGTGTCTATCCTCACGATAGCCACTCAGTCGATTTTCCTCCTACACACAATCCTTCTCACATGCCTCTTTCTCTTCACCATCAACCCTCCTCTCTACCTGATTCCACCCCGTTCTCCATCTCCTTTCTTCCTCCTCTCCCCAATCTTCATTTTTCTTTTTCTAAACCCTCCGCCTTCTCCGTATACCTCTGACCCTCAGCATCTTTCTCTGGACCATTCTGCGATTCAGTTTCCACGCAGTGGTCTTAGCTTCATCCTTCAGTCAAAATCCCGCCTTTTTGATGTTGCCAAAAAGGGGGAAATTCTCAAGAGACCTATTCTCAAAAGACTGAAGACGAGCAAGCGAAATGATCGTCCTATCTCATTAGGATGATCATGAGGAAGATACACCAAGAGGAAGAGACCTCAATTCAACGGAAAACAAGTGAGAGTGGAACAAGCTTAGGATCATTGAAGACACGAAGACAGAAGATGAAGATCAAGAAGTTCAAGGGCGCAGCCAAGCAGACTGCTGGAGTCCATGGTTTAACCATGATGTTTTTTTGTTGTTTATCGTTTTACTCCAATGTAAGTCTTGCTCTGTACCTCGACTGATGGCTTATCAGTCCTACTAATAAAATGAACTTCTTATTGACCTCACCCTGAAGACAATAACTCTTTGTCCAGGCTCTGATTTATGGTTTTTCTGTCTTCTTTAAGTTCTGTGTTTAGAACTGTTTTCGTTCTTGCTCTAAGTATAAGTTGTTTAGGTTCTATTGTTAAGGGGGAACTGTTTTCACCCCTCGTCTAGAACTTATACTGAGAGCTCAGTTTTTTTTATTGTCTAGAACTGTTGTGTGGTTTTGGCATCATCAAAAAGGGGGAAATTGTTGGGAACCTTGTGGAATATCCTAACCCTTGTTTTGATGATACCAAAATTCATAGGACTTAGATGTAATAGACTAGAATCGTTTTGAACTCAAGTGTTAGAGTTCGTTTCTAGTTTAGCTGCGGTGTCAAAGACTGAAGACTGAAGACTGAAGAATGAAGACTGAAGACTGAAGACTGGAGTTACCAACTGAAGTATCAGTTGAAGAATCAGTTGAAGACTGATTATTTAATGCGCGCCATAGACTGATACTAAAGTCAAGTATCAGTTGAACATTCCTCCTAGGACTGATCTTCCAACGTTCAGAGGAAGCCACGTACACTCAAGTACAGCCGCATTAAATGCAGAGATATCTCAATATCTTATCTCTGCAGAGGTCATTCCTATCTGGTGGTTACTTTTCAGAGATGTCACATCTCCTGTCGATCAAAGAGAGCCGTTTCCACACAGACAAGGAACCTCGAAGATTGAAGCCTCAGCCCAAATTCGAATTGCTCTCCAACGGAAGAAATCTTGAGGACGATTTACGCCAACGGATCTATTCAAGAATTATCCTACAAATAGCGCTCGAGGATCACTTCAAATCTTCACCGATTCAACAACATAAGCTGAAGCTCTGCCGAAATAGCTACTCAGCCCAAAGCTTAAACCGCTCAAAGCTTGAATCGAAGAAGAGAATTCCAAAGCCAAAATCAGTCACTGCTGATTACATACATTCTCTTAGACCCTAGGCATATATTCTGTGTACTCAGAAGCCAAAGGTCAAACTTGCTTCAAAGAACTTGTTCTTTGTAAGTATAGTTGGCACTCGTTTAAACCTCTCCCCCATAAGAGTGTTTGAGTGATTCGGAGATTCAGGAAGGTACTCTGAACTCTGAAAGAGAAGTCTGAGCACGAGGTGTGCTTAGCAGGGAAATCCTACGCGAGTTGTGTAGGTGCTGAAATCCTATACGAGGTGTGTAGGTGGAGAAATCCTACGCGAGGTGTGTAGGTGCTGAAGAGAGTTTATCTTCAGTTCACGGTTTGCAGTGCACCAGGCAAGCACTTGCGGAGTGGATTGTTGGTCTGATCAACCAGCCGTGGATGTAGGAAAGAGTTTTTCCGAACCACGTAAAAGTCTCTGTGTTATTTACAGCTTTCAGTTTTACATTCTTAACTGTGCTATTTCTATTGATAAAACTGAACACTGACTAACTGCTAAAGAAACCTTAATCCAACTATCTGCTCCACCGAGGCTATTCGAAACTAAGTTTAATTTCCGCTGCGTGTGATATCAATCTGACTGAACTATCCTCTGATAGTAAGGAAGAGTGATATCATCTCTATCTTTGCAAACACGACTGAAGCCCTTACGTGGATCAGTTAAGTTCTTGTGACTTAACTGATAACTCTTTTACTGAAGAGCTTTCAGTATCAGTCGTCAACCCTGTTGGTCAAAACTAATTTCGGTTAAACAGGTGTCTGGTTTGCTTGTAAAGTTTTTTTTCTATCTCTGACTGAGATCCCTCTGATTGAGGTTGGTAGATAGACCAAAAATAGCCTATAGGTGTATTCCCCCCCCCCATACACCTATTCGAGACCCCCCGGACCTAACAGGAAGGGCTGATAGGTGTCTGGGGAGGGGGAAGTGGGGGCGCCGAGGTGGGGCAAGGGGGAGGGTCCAACGGCGGAAGGTAGCCTCCGCCTCTCTCTCTCTCGCTCAACGAGGAATGGGGTGGTCTGGTCGAAGGGGAAAAGGGGTGGTCTGGGGGGTGGTATAGGGGAAGGGGGAAGGGGAAAGCCACGTGGGTGGGGGTAGTCAGCAAAAAAAATAATGTAAAACAATACTAACATAAATACACATCAGAACCGATTTTGCCACATAGGAGCCACGTCAGCTTCAATTTCACCGGAGCTTCTCGCCGGGGGAAAAATTAGACAAATTAAAAATTGGTGTATTTAGCAGCCAAAATTAGGGGTCATGGGAAATATCAGAAAATGAAAATTTCTGGTGTATTTAGCGGCTATTAACCCTATTATTTTTTTATCCATTTTGTATTTTTTTTTGTTTACATATCTATATATATATAAAAGATGAGTTTTTTGTCTCCAAATTTTCTTTATTCTTTTATTTTTTTTCCTTCAAATTTTCTCTCTTCTTTTTTCTTTTTTCTTTTTTCTATTTTAATTCTTTTCGAAAAATTGCCGATTCATAAAAAAAAATATTCAATATGAATGTTAAATTAGATATTATAATGAGATCTTTATTTTGATGTAAGAATTATAAGAAATAATTTTGAATGAATAAATTATGATCGTTTAAAGTGTCAAAATTAATTTTTGTCTGCTCTCATTTATATCTAATGTTGAACATCCCGCTCATTTTCCATTTAATTAGATGCCATTTATTTCTATTATTAGCTTGAGATTATTTAAATCTTGAGTTGATCATAGAACTCATGTTTTGAGTGGTAAATGAATATCTTATCGCATTGATTCGTGGCGCAATCCCTACTCTCTAACAACATCTTCAATGCATCACGTTTACACTACAAGAATTAGGGTCATAGACTACAAAACATAGGTGACAAGCTTTAAAAACCGTTGTCTATATGTCAATAGATGACGGTTTATAGATTGGTCGTTGATAAAAACTCATTTCGCATGGTTTTTATGGTATATATTCTGTGAATTATGTCATAATTGTGCTTAATGTGTGGTCATTTGGAGTTTAACTCATATTATTTCATGATTTCACGTTTTCGTATAGTTTTGGCCAATTTGATGCAGGAATGAGTATTTTTGGAACAAATACTAATGAAGGAATTGTCTAAGGGACGAAAAATGATGAAAAATGGGCCAGTATATCGAGAAAAGGCGGAAAAAATGAAAAAAAGACTAGTTGAGGACGAAATCGGCGACCGGGATGTTAGGTCGCCGAAATTGACCATTAGCTGAGAAGAAAATCGGCGATCAAAATTTCAAGAAGTTTTTACAACTCGGCGATCATCAAGTTTGAACTAGTGTCGTGCATGATCTCGGCGACCAGATCGGTGATCGCCGATCCAGTGGTAATTTTCGTCCATGTTTTTCTGTATTCGCAATTTTATCAGTACTTTCAGATTTTAGACTGGATTTTTCCCTGAGACTATAAATAGGTCTCATTATTGACCTATTTAGGGTTCCAGACTTTTACTTTCAGTTAGATAGCTTTAGAATTTCATACGCTTGGACATGATTGAAGATTCTGCAATTTCTCTACGATTTTTCAGTTTAATGTCGATTTATTTTGTTTTTACATCTGTTCTTGTTCATATATCTATGTGTGGCTAGAACGCTTTTATTCTAGGGTTTAGGGAGTAGACAGATTTGGATTCCTGACTTTATTTGATTCGATTTATCAAGACTGAGTTATCATTTTTATGTTCTTGTGCATGTTGTTTGCTCGATTGACTGGCCACCAATTTAACCTAATCTTAGGTATTAATTTGAGATTTGGAGATGATAATTTTTATTGATATTCGAGAGAGAATTGAAATAAGTGCGAGGACATTAATCCTAGGAACTATTTGGAGTTGCATGCTTTAGAGTGATCCGGGAATGGTAACCTTGCATGTGATCAGCTATTTGTATGCCACGAAAGTGGGTATAGACTAGCTTTGAGATTGTCTTAGGAGAATTTGTCCTAGTTTATTGAATTGAATCCGTTGGGATATCTGAATCTGTTGAAACCTTTAACTTAGGATAATTTATTTACATTTGAGTTTATCTTATTAATTTGAATAATTTTCTCTGCATTTTTTATTTACTTTTATTAAAAACAAACCCATCATTCTTGTTATCCAGATGAAGAATAGCGATTTAGGATAGTAATTAGTTTTAATCAGTCTCTGTGCGCTTGCATATATACAATTGCACTCGTACACTTGCGGCGTGTAAAGAAATAAGCGAACAACCGTCGTCTATAACCGAGATTTTAGACGACAGAGCACCAAAACCATTGTCTATTATGTGCATAGATGACGGTTAACTGAACCGCGTCGTCTATACACTGCAGTCATATTCGACAGACCTCATAACCGTCGTCTAATTAAAGGTGGCGCTAATTGGTGGTCCCCATGTTAGCGCCACCCCTCTCCAGTGTATTGGCACTATAAGTAGCGCTATAATCTTCATTTCCATTTAATCCAATTTTTACTCTTCTATTTTAAAATTCAACATTTCATTAAAAATAGAAATTCAACATTAAATTAATTAAAATAAAATCAAATACTTAAAATAAAATACAATAATTAAAATACACTAAGTTTTTACGGCTCAATCGGACCAAAATGAGACCAAATATGCTCCTTCAAATTTGAAGTAAGGCGAACTGTATGTCGCGGTCTCGCATGGAGGCTTGTCGAGCCACATACGCTCGAAACTCCGGCGGAGCCCCGGTGCAAGGACGAGCTACGGCGAACTACTTGAAGCTTCGTCGGTGACGTCTTCTTTCTCATTCCAACGCGTGCTCTCCTTTGTCTTGGATGATGTTTTGCTCACTACAAAAAAATCGTAGATTACCGACGGCGAAATGTCGTCGGTAACAAAAGACGGCCGCCGGTAAATAGTGTTACCGGCGGCGTTACCGGCGGCAACTCGCCGTCGCTAAACGGTTCGTCGGCAACTCCATTACCGACGGCGATCGGCCGCCGCCGGCAATTAACGGCGGCGAAGCCGCCGGCATTTGCGCCGTTAAATACCGCCGTTGAACGGCGGAGAGTTGCCGGAAAATTACCGACGGCGTTTGCCGTCGGTAATTAGCGGTGGCGAGATCACCGTCGGTAATTTCCACCGGACGGTGGTGGCGCACACGCCGGAGTTGTTCACGATATTACCGAGGGCAAAGTGCCGTCGGTAATTACCGACGGCATTTGCCCTCGGTAATATTTTTTAATTTATTTTATTTATTTTATTTATTTTATTTATTTTTTTTATTTTATTTATTTATTTTATTTATTTATTTATTTTATTGTATATCCACAATTTATTTCGATATTTATACAGTATTGCATAATTTAGACGAACTTCCCAGTCGGTCACCCATCTTAGTTGTGCTCTAAGTCAAGCACGCTTAACCTTGAAGTTCTTTTCGAATGGTCACCAGTACAGAACACTCGTATTATTGATATATATATAGTATCTATTAATTCATTTAAAGTCTACTTCAATATACAATATCATATATATTCATAACCTTAGAATATGTCGAGATGATATACAAAAAATGTTGTTAATTACGGATTGAGCTCGTTTCCGTTCTTATTTTTATGTCGGAAAAATATTTATTAATTAATTTATTATTAATTTTCGATTTTTTTTTTTTATCAATCTAGTTTATACACCATTCATAACCTTAGTGTTGATTGATGAGTGAATCACTAATCAAATTAACATTCTTAAGTTATAATTATAAGTTACTTACTAAGAATCTTGAATTCTTAGTAATAATATTAGATTAGTGATGATTGATGAGTGAATCACTAATCAAATTAACATTCTTAAGTTATAATTATAAGATTCTTACTAAGAATCTTGAATTCTTAGTAATAATCTTGGATTAGTGATGATTGATGAGTGAATCACTAATCAAATTAACATTCTTAAGTTATAATTATAAGATTCTTACTAAGAATCTTGAATTCTTAGTAATAATCTTGGATTAGTGATGATTGATGAGTGAATCACTAATCAAATTAACATTCTTAAGTTATAATTAATTATAAGATTCTTACTAAGAATCTTGAATTCTTAGTAATAATATTGGATTAGTGATGATTGATTAGTGAATCACTAATCAAATTAACATTCTTAAGTTATAATTAATTATAAGATTCTTACTAAGAATCTTGAATTCTTAGTAATAATCTTGGATTAGTGATGATTGATGAGTGAATCACTAATCAAAATAACATTCTTAAGTTATAATTATAAGATTCTTACTAAGAATCTTGAATTCTTAGTAATAATCTTGGATTAGTGATGATTGATGAGTGAATCACTAATCAAATTAACATTCTTAAGTTATAATTATAAGATTCTTACTAAGAATCTTGAATTCTTAGTAATAATCTTGGATTAGTGATGATTGATGAGTGAATCACTAATCAAATTAACATTCTTAAGTTATAATTAATTATAAGATTCTTACTAAGAATCTTGAATTCTTAGTAATAATCTTGGATTAGTGATGATTGATGAGTGAATCACTAATCAAATTAACATTCTTAAGTTATAATTATAAGATTCTTACTAAGAATCTTGAATTCTTAGTAATAATCTTGGATTAGTGATGATTGATGAGTGAATCACTAATCAAATTAACATTCTTAAGTTATAATTATAAGATTCTTACTAAGAATCTTGAATTCTTAGTAATAATATTGGATTAGTGATGATTGATGAGTGAATCACTAATCAAATTAACATTCTTAAGTTATAATTAATTATAAGATTCTTACTAAGAATCTTGAATTCTTAGTAATAATCTTGGATTAGTGATGATTGATGAGTGAATCACTAATCAAATTAACATTCTTAAGTTATAATTAATTATAAGATTCTTACTAAGAATCTTGAATTCTTAGTAATAATCTTGGATTAGTGATGATTGATGAATGAATCACTAATCAAATTAACATTCTTAAGTTATAATTAATTATAAGATTCTTACTAAGAATCTTGAATTCTTAGTAATAATCTTGGATTAGTGATGATTGATGAGTGAATCACTAATCAAATTAACATTCTTAAGTTATAATTAATTATAAGATTCTTACTAAGAATCTTGAATTCTTAGTAATAATCTTGGATTAGTGATGATTGATGAGTGAATCACTAATCAAATTAACATTCTTAAGTTATAATTATAAGATTCTTACTAAGAATCTTGAATTCTTAGTAATAATCTTGGATTAGTGATGATTGATGAGTGAATCACTAATCAAATTAACATTCTTAAGTTATAATTATAAGATTCTTACTAAGAATCTTGAATTCTTAGTAATAATCTTGGATTAGTGTTGATTGATGAGTGAATCACTAATCAAATTAACATTCTTAAGTTATAATTATAAGTTACTTACTAAGAATCTTGAATTCTTAGTAATAATATTAGATTAGTGATGATTGATGAGTGAATCACTAATCAAATTAACATTCTTAAGTTATAATTATAAGATTCTTACTAAGAATCTTGAATTCTTAGTAATAATCTTGGATTAGCGATGATTGATGAGTGAATCACTAATCAAATTAACATTCTTAAGTTATAATTATAAGATTCTTACTAAGAATCTTGAATTCTTAGTAATAATCTTAGATTAGTAATAATCAATGTTTAAATTTTCACTTGTATTTCAATATATATTTGATTTCAATGTTTTTGTATTTTTATCTTTGATCAATTTATTAGATGATAAATGAAAAAAAATGAAAAAAAATGAAAAAAAAAATTAAAAAATAAAAAAAAATTAAAAAAAATTAAAAAAAAATAAAATTAATTACCGACGGCAAATGCCGTCGGTAATTAGCATTTGCCGTCGGTAATTAGCGGCGGAAAAATGCCGTCGGTAACGTTGGCCGGACGGCGGTTGTGCTATCGCCGGATGTCACCGGCGATGGCGATTAGCGGCGGCCGATTGCCGCCGGTAAATACCGACGGCAAATGCCGTCGGTAATAAATAATATATATGTATATTAATATATATTTAAATTAGCGACGGCGGCCGTTTTGCCGTCGGTAATTCGCCGGTAATAGTCAAAAGGCGGGTCGTCGTTTTTGCCGCCGCCGTGCCGTCGGTAATTGCTGACGGCGCTGTCGCCGTCGGTAGTTTTCGTCGCTATTTGCGCGTTTTTTTGTAGTGGCTTAGGCTTCATGATCCCGATGAATATAAACTTTTTTCTTCGGCCTCATTCGCTTGGGAGGGCTTTTTGGCGGACCAATGGTGTCAACAATTTGTAAAATTGTGCACAAGTTGAACGAATTCTTGAACACGTCGCTCGTTGCCGCTTGAGGATGACGACGAAGGTGGTGAAGATGATGATGAGAATGAAGGCATTTTGCTAGAGAAAATTTTAAAAAATGTGAAAGAAGAATGGAGGAAAACATGGATGAAGACGTTGAAAAGAATGGAGGATTTTATAGCTATTGAAAAATAAAAAATAAAAAATAATTTTTTTAAAGAGGAGCCGTTGAGAATGCAACGGTCCTGCTTGGGAAAAAAAAATGGTAGCAACGACTTAATCTTTAAATTTGTAATTGAATTCTTTTTTTTTAAATTGACGCGTGATGTACACGCGCTAGCCAACCTTCAATCTCCATCGTGCCCGGCACCAGCCATAATGCTGCGCTCGATCTTCTCTGGCACGCCAGCGCTCCCCGTCCTCCTCACTCCAGCTCGAGCTGGCGCCATCAAAGTGGCGCTGCGGATGGTCTAAATATACATTGATACGTCCATTTCTCCTAAATGTAGATTGATGGACATCAACTTTAATGTTCTTCATTACTTGCATTAATTTATAATGAAGATCAGTAGATCACGCGATGCAGAGGCAATAAAGTATTATGGACATTTTATGTAAAGAATGAAAGAGAGAGCACTGCTGTAAAAGTGAATAAAAAGGAGAGAGAATCTTTGTACATTATATCCTCTTAAAAACTACTAATTTAATTGAGTAGTCTATTTGGATGAATCTGATCAGGATCAAATCCACTTATTCATACAACTTAATCTAAAAAGACAAATATACCCTCAATACAATATACCTAAAAGATGTCACTACTTTTAAATATAGTACTCCCTCCGTCCACGAAATGAATACCCATTTGTGAACGGCACAGGTTTTAAGAAATGTATGGAGTGTAGTGTAAATAGTTTAAGGGTCCCACTTTTTGAGTGTATTAATTAAAGAGATGTGTGGGGTACACTTACCAAAAAAGGAAATGGGTACTCATTTCGTGGACGGACGAAAAAAGAAATATGGGTACTCATTTCGTGGACGGAGGGAGTAATAAATATATACACATAGATAGGGAATAACAAATTCAATAAATAAATGTGTACTAACTTTCATATCCAATTCATCGTTTTTTATCATTATATATGTTGATTAGTAAATTAGGGTCAACTATTAATTCATTTTAAAGTACCATATATATATATAGGGGCGCGCTCCAGTGAGACCCCCTATTTTTCGTGTAACATGAGTACAATGAATAAGACGTATATCTAACGAACAAGATGTATATACTGATGAAAAATAAAATTTAAAAAATTGGTAATGAATAAGACATATATACTGATGAACAGGGCCGTATATACTAATGAACAATGCAGTATATACTGATGAATAACAAAATTTAAAATATTCTTCTCCCTCCAGGATTCGAACCCTGCGAAAAAAAATCACCCTTCAGATACAATATCAGCCATAGGATTGATAAAATAAACACACCAGATCGTGCCCTAGATCTCACTAAAATTAGGGGGTCTCATTGGAGCGGCCCCCTATATCAATCCTATGGCTGATATTGTATCTGGAGGGTGATTTTTTTTCGCAGGGTTCGAATCCTGGAGGGAGAAGAATATTTTAAATTTTGTTATTCATCAGTATATACTGCATTGTTCATTAGTATATACGGCCCTGTTCATCAGTATATATGTCTTATTCATTACCAATTTTTTAAATTTTATTTTTCATCAGTATATACATCTTGTTCGTTAGATATACGTCTTGTTCATTAGTATTATACTCCCTCCGTCCCAATATTCAAGTCTCCTATTCCTTTTTGGGCCGTCCCAATATTCAAGTCTCCTTTCCCTTTTTGGCAAAAATTAAGATACAATTAGTTGAATTAACAATTCTCTCTCTCTCTCCCTATCTATTGCCTATCTATCTCTCACTCTCACTCTCTCTCTCTCTCTATCTCTATCTCTATCTTCGTCTTCTCTCTCTGAAATCAAGCGCCGCCCGCTTCTGTGGGAAAACCCTAAGGCTCGTCGTCTTCCTCCATTCTTTGAGTTCGCCGCCTTTCTCCGTTCTTCTCCTCCGCCGTGATGAACCCTTCGTATGGTTGGAAGGAATATCTGAGCGACGAAGTCATTCCCGACACCGAAGATTCTCTGTCGTTGTGGGGTGATCCACCGCCCGTGTTTTTCCCTTTCTCCCTGTCGGAGACGTTGCCGGCGTCGCCTGAGGAGCGTGGTGGTGGCGCGTCAGAGAGCGAGGGCGTCCGAGAGTATGAGGTACCTGATAGTCCTTCTCCTCCGTTTCGACCTCCGATCATCCGACGGCCCGCAAGGATGAAAACGAGAATGAGGTCTGGCGAACTCGGGGATTTCGACCTTCTCTGTCATGAAACTTGGGGATCTAACTTTCTGAGCGAGGAAAACCCTAGAGGTCTGGCGATCTCGGAGGAATTGGAGGCGAACTCGAAGGAATTGGAGGCGATCTTGGAGGAACCAAACGAGTGGTGGCCCACTGCATCCAAAGCCCACATACGGATGCTCGCACATATGTTCCCAATTCTGTTTCCGGTGAGATCTTTCCTTGGGCTCATGCTTATTTGGTTTCGGGTGATTCCCAAATCTATTTTCCCTGATTAATTTTGTGCTTGGGCTCATGCTTATTTGGTTTCGGGTGATTCCCATTCGGTTTCCCCTGATTAATTGTGTGCTAGGGCTCATGTTTATTTGGTTTCGGGTGATTCCCATTCTGTTTCCCCTGATCTATTTTGTGCTTGGGTGATTCCCATTCTGTTTCCCCTGATCTATTTTGTGCTTGGGTGATTCCCAATTCTTGGTGGCTGCATGCAAGAGCACTAGGGTTTGTTGGTTGGCAATTGGATCTGAAATGATATAAACATGCTCTGATTTTGCCACTATGATGGTTAAATGTGTTGTCTGTGCTTTGTGTGTTCGTGTGCTTACGTTGTGATGTGTAGTTGGCTGCCATCTTAATTGTTGGGTGTGTAGTTGGCTGCCATCTTAATTGTTGTGATGTGTAGTTGGCTGCCATCTTAGTTGTTGGGTGTGTAGTTGGCTGCCATCTTAATTGTTGTGATGTGTAGTTGGCTGCCATCTTAATTGTTGGGTGTGTAGTTGGCTGCCATCTTAATTGTTGGGTGTGTAGTTGGCTGCCACATTCATTAATGCACTATATCTTCATGTAGGCCTTTACAAAAAATAAGCCTATCTATGTGCCCTACTACAGATTCTAAACTGCACTATATCTTCATGTAGGCCTTTACAAAAAACTGCACAAAAAACATTTTCCTACTGCAGATGCTAAACTGCACTATACCTTCAGTTTGGCCTTTACAAAAACTGCACAAAAACTGCACAAAAACCCTTCTAGATGATAGCTTTAATCAAGCAACATCATGGCATTGAAAAGTTCTTCAATGCCATCCATATTTGCTTCATTAATGCCTAATCTATCCATTAGCTCTTCTAGTCCTTCCTCTGCACCTTGATCTTTCAAATACTTCATGCTTTGTGTGACAAGTTCATGGGGGACTTCCAAACTTGTTGGAAGCAAATCATGTCTAATCAATGCCCCTTTCTTCATATGTGGCAGCTTATAACAGTTATTGCCCTTCACCTTCATGATCTCCAACATGCAACCTTGTAAGCTTAAGAAAACACAGTTTAAAGCCATTGGATCTAGGTCTTCATAAGCTTTATGCACTGCATTCACTAAATCATCAACATCACTGCATGCAATTTCAGTTTGTAGGCTTTGAATGGCCCTAAAAAACCCAAGGTCATTGATATTGGTGTCGGGTGAGTTTGGAGGTTGATTCACAATGTTGATATTGAAACCATCACGTGTGGCAGCCTCTCTAAACTCCAAGTCATCATTGCAAATATGTGGTCTTGCATTATCTTGTTGAATAAACACATCTTTGCTTGCAAAAGAGGGCCACTTGGTTATAATGGCAGGCGCAATCTGTTGTTTTACAAAAAAAAAGCATGCAAATGGTCAGTTCTTTGATGTTGACAATCTGCATTCACTAATTGATGCATATAGGCATTACCTTGTTGATGAAAAAGTCTCTCATAACTGGTTTGCTCACACTTTCTATGGGCTTTTGCTCTTGAGTTCCAGCCACCCTGTTCTTACTTGATCTTTTTGCTGCCACCATCTCTGTAAATGGGAATATGCCTATCTTCCCATCAAATATAATGCTGCCATCTGCAGCAAATAGTGGCCGGCACACTGCAGATATGAACATCACCTTTTTTATGAAGTTCTTGTTCTTGCATGTTCTATGTGGTTCAGCCTCTGTTGGTGTTAAATAGAACCTGTGAGAACTCTTTGTTAAGTAAAACCATTTCTCATCTACGTGTACAATGTTTTGCATGCTCTTGAACCTCAAGTTATGTGACAGCCTGCCCATCTCTATTGCATCTAAGCAAAACCTCAACCTTAACAGCTTATTTTGGGCTGTAAGGTCAGGTCTTAGTGCACTCGTGTGAGCTTTGATCAGACCTTGATCTATCCACCGACCTACGGTGCTCTTGCTGCAATTTATTCCATTAGCTAGTCTCCTTATGGTGGACCTCTTTGTTAAATCTAAACTTGCAATTAGCTCTAGGTCTATTTCAACTCTTTTTCTTCTTGGTCTTGCTATCTTCTTACTTGATGAATTTATGGCATGCCCTTGATTTTGTTGTTGTTTTGCCTCAGCCCAAATGCGCGAAACAGTTCGCCGGCAGACGTGGAACTTCTCCTCCATAGCTTTCATCTTCCCTCTTGGTGGCTTTCCATTTTTGCTTTCAAGAAGAAGGAATTGAAGCATTGAAGACCTCTCCTCTGTTGTTAAATCCTTTCTTCTCATCTTTTTTTTTGGCACTTGTTCTGCTCGCTTGAACATGAAAAAATGGTGAGCAAACAAATGCTCTGTATATATAGCTGATGTTGGACGCATATTGTAACAATTTCAAATTTATGGAATGAAATGATTAAGTTTGGCCCACCATTTCTGCCGCCTTTTTTTCCCCTCTATTTTGCCGTGTTTTAGCATCATTTTACTGTTCCCAATTCATAGTTAATCTAATAAACAATTCAATCACATTAAATAAAGCATTTTAAAATTAATTTAAATTGTTGAATTAATTTAAAAGGCATTTTATTAGTCACTTTAATTAGTTAATAAAATAACATTAAATAAAGCAATAATTTTGTGGTCCCTACTACTTTTACATCTAATTCAACTCTCCTTAATACCCGTGCCCAAAAGCAAGGAGACTTGATTAATGGGACGGAGGGAGTATGTCTTATTCATTGTACTCATATTACACGAAAAATAGGGGGTCTCACTGGAGCGCGCCCCTATATATATATATATATATATATATATATATATATATATATATATATATATAGGGGTGGGCTACCGTGAGAGCACACCTTAAAATAAGAAATAAGAGCAATTTTTAATGTATGAATTTTATGTAGAACACGTATGAATTCGCTGTATAAATGTATGAATTGTGAAAAATAAATTTTTGCTACTTTTGGGATTCGAACTCAGGACCATAAATCCATCTAACAGGATTACGAATCAACTGTAGATCTTGATGATCTAAGGGCTGAAAATGATTCTTATTTTATATTTTAAGAAATACTCTTATTTTAGCCCTTCCATATATATATATATATATATATATATATATATATATATATAGGGAGAGGTTCAAATAAGAACCACTAATAAAATAAGAACGGAGAACCATTTTAAGTCATTCGATCATCAAGATCTACGGTGGATGCATCATCTTGGTGGATGGATGCAGGTGCTGGGTTCGAATCCTGAAGGGAGCAAAAAAAATATTTTTTTCGGATGCATTAAATTTAATAGCGGATGCATTAATTTGTATAGCAGATGCAGTAATTTTATTGGTTCTTATGTTCTCACGATAATTGTGGTTCTCACTATAACCGCACCCTATATATATATATATATATATATATATATATATATATATCAACAGAGAAGCTAAATATTGTGGAGAATAGAGAATTCGTAAAATAAAAACGAACAGATCTATAATTTTAATGAACAGATCAATGTACCACATGAACAACAATTTGCCAAGGGTTTTTCTTTATTTTTACTAAATACGACTGTTCATTACTTATGTTGATCTGTTCGTAAAATGAATAGATTTGTTCATAATGAATAAAAAGATAATTCTCTATTGAACTCAACCCTATATATATATATAAAATAGCAGTAGAAAAAAAAAAATTAGTTTTCGCAATATTATATTCCACATATGTATGTATTAACTTCCCTCATTTTCTTTTGGAATAAATGTGTATAAATACATTAACTTTGCTCCATCTTTTATTTGGCACATGACTTTTGAATATTTCCTATAAAATCTTTAACTTTTAATTTCGTTCAATTTTTTTCTATTTTAAATTTCACTCACATTGAATCTAACTTAGCTTAGCGATGTGAAGAATATCACTTTGAATGTAAGATTGTTTCATCACAAAATTGCTTCAACTTATCAACGAATTTCGTCATAATTTCGCTTAAGATGAAACAAATTTGAAAAATCAAATTTCACTCAAAGTTTAAGTATTGATTGGGCGTATTTTATACGCATATTTTGAGTGTCTTTCGGTGAATTTTAATGCAAGTTCCTCCTTAATTATTATCTTTTGGAGTTAATTATGAAACTAATGAATTCTTTTAATGATTTTGATAGGTTTTGGAGAAAAGGTTTGATTTGAGAAGAGTTTTGAAGTTATGAATTTATGATGAGAAATCTGTGCGCGTAAGCCGTACGGTGTGCCCATACCGCCTGAGATGTCCGAATTGAAGGATGGCGAGAGATTCAGCGGATGATGCCACTTTGACTTTTATTAGTAGATCAGATTTTACTCATTTATGGGCTGAACTTATAGTTTACTTTTGCTTGGGCCTGTGCGCCACTTATCAACCTTCATTAGATTAGGTTTTGTTTATTTTTATTTCCTTATCTTATATTAGGGATATATATATTTCTTGGAATACAACACACATTCACGCAAATTTTTTTGGAGAAGCAGATTGGACGCTAGCTTTGGAGCCTTTTAATCAAGTTTTTCGATTCTTCATTATTTTTCTTCGCAATTTATTTTATTTGCTTAGTTTTTATGCGTTCTAGCTAATTTCTTTTATTCCAGCAACGATTAGGGAAGCACTAGCAAGATTATTCTGTGAGATCTAATTTGTTCTTATACTTTATTTTATGCTTGTATCTGTGATTCTCCGTGTTTATCGTTATTAATTGTTTTAATCCATTAGGTAGTGCGCAATATTTAGTGGGTTAGAATTAATTATACAACCAATTAAATCGGCCATACGTAATCATGGTTTAGGTTTGATTAGTGGTAAATTGGCACATCAGGGTCAAGGGAAAAACAGTCTTAATTCAATAATCCTGCGTCAGAGTTTATTGGTTTTGAATCGGGTTTCTCTAGAAATTAATGTTGTCGACTCATTAAATCTATAGAGCGTCTCTTACGGTTGTCAGTCGATTAGGGTAGTAATTAGTGAAGCGTCTTCCTGGTTACCGAATAATTAAGGAGAAATAAGATCAAGTCAGAAGCGTCTTCGGTGATTATAACTGGTTTGCTTGCATGAATTAAAGTTATATTTGCATTAATGATCAGAATAATTAAGCTAGGGTGGACTTAATTGATTGCTGGAATTCTTTATAAATTGTTGGAAATTTTCTATTTATTTATTTTATATTTAATATTAGAACCATTGCACTTCTTTTGAATTTTATTTATTTATTTCTATTTTAATATTTTCATATTTTCCCCATAATTTCGTTTCTTGAGTTTCCTTGCATGTTGAATTTTAGGAGAATTCTCGCCGATCCCTTGGGAGACGATCTTGCTTACTGCTGTCTACGCAGTGTGGGCATACCGGCTGACTGCCGGATATTTTTGGTGTAAAACGACGCACCAAGTATAAACGACATCATAATGATGGAAGAGAGGTCGGCACATGCCCGGCTGTCGCATAAGCACCAAGTCAGATTCAATTTGGAGGAAATTTAAAATTATGAAAAAATTGAATAAAATCAAAAGTTTGTGATTTTACAGGAAAAAAAATTCAATGTAATGTGTAAAATAAAAGAATAAGCAATGTTTTATTCATTCATAAATTTGAAAATTTGAAAATATTCGAACAAAACATAAAATTGATGATTTTATAGGAAAAATTCAAAAATTATGTGGAAAATAAAGGAGGGAGCAAATTCATATATGTATAAATGTATATATGCATTTTTTTCCCTTTTATTTTTTCATGCATTAGACTGTTTTTTAGGAGTTAATTTTAATTTATTTTCTTAATTAATATGTATATAGAAATAGATAAAATGGTGTACGTTTATTAAGGACATGAGGCGGCCGCCTCTTTCGCCTGAGGGCCAACCAACCCTGTTCATAAATAAGTGGTGTATTAGATAAAGTATAAAATATTTAAAATATTAATCTATACACTCCCTCCGTCCCTAAAATAACTTTCTCTTTTCCATTGTGGGACGTCGCCTGAATAACTTCCTCTTTTTTTCTTCTATTTTTGGACGTCTACCCCACCACTAATAATACTTTATTTATTCTTACTTTTCACTTTTCACTTTTCACCACTCTCAATACTAATTATAACACTTTTCACAACTTTCAATAATAATTATATCATTTTTTTCTCCACTATCAATACACTTTACAACTTTTCATTAAAACTCGTGTCGTCCCCAAAGAGGAAGCCATTTCAGGGACGTAGGGAGTATAATACTCCCTCCGTCCCATGAAGCATGACCTAGTTCTTTTCGGCACGAGAATTAAGAAATTGGTATTTAATGTTTTAAGTGTGGTAGGTGAGAAAGTGAAAAGGTGAATAAAATGTATTTTTTGCCATTTTTAGAAACAGGTCAAATTTCGTGGGACAAAAAAAAAAACTGTGTCATACTTCGTGGGACGGAGGGAGTATAAAAGAAGAGTTTTTAATAATAATAATAATAATAATAATAATAATAATAATAATAATAATAATAATAATAATAATAATAATAATAATAATGCAATTTAGACTTTTAAGTACCCAAAATTGTTATATTAAATGACGGCGATTAATTTTGTTATATTGATGGTTTAGTGTTACTAGCATTTGCACTCGTGCAACGCACAAAAAATATTTTTATATTTTATTATATATAACATTGATTATCATTTAATTATTATATAAAAATTCTAAATATAATTAAAAATACTAGTATAATTTAAGATAAATATATTTTAGTTTAATATAAAAATAATAAAAAATAATTCATATCAATAAAAAAATGATATTGTGAAAAAAGAAAACAATATAAGTTCAAAGATAATTGAAAAAAAAATAGATTTATTAAAAAAAAAAAGGAGAGAGGAGAGAGAATTTTCTTAAGTTTTAATCTTTAAATAAATATAAACTTTATATTTTAAATCCAATATTTACATAACATATATCAAATTAAAGCTCTTGTCATGATCTTTAATTTGATATGCATATCAAATATTTTATAATTAGTCGAATTTCACAATTTTAAAAAGAAATAAAATAGAAAAATATGAAGTTAAAGAAAAAGAAAAAAAATGTATAGCTTATTAGCTTATAATTAAACCTTCGATTTTAATCTAACTACAAAATTGCCACTCAACTTTAAAATAAATTTGAAATTGAAAACTCCCTTTTTAATATAGTGTAGATTTGTTTAAGCAGTGAGATTGACTTAAATTATTTGATTTGCAATCTATAAATTTAATAATTATTATACGTATTCAATTAGTATAAAATACTTATTGGATTTAATATTATACTCATTAAGTTGATAACATAGTTATTAATATTTAAATTAATATAATTTTTTTTGTTATCAATTAATCTAACTCAAATAATGAAAATTTTACATTATTACATAATTTAAAATTTTAAAAATAAATAAATATATCGCGGTCCGTGCATCGTGCGGTAGGGTGTACTAGTTATATCAAAACTCGAGAGTTTCCACTTAGAGAGAAGTTTCGAAGATTAGACCTATATAAAGTTTTATATTTTCTATTTATTTTTAATGTAATGTAAAATAATAAAAAGAATTAGATTAATACTTAATTCCTAGGATCAATTCCTTTTTGTAAGCAATATTCTTTCCTTATTTTTCATTTCTATTTTCTTATTTGTATTTTTAAATTATTTTATTAAATATTTTTTAATTTTCTTATTTCATATATACAATTCCATTTGTGAGAAATTGTCTCTCACATAGCAGAAAATATTTTTTTTCATTGATGACAGAAACCACACAAATGTAAACTACCTCGTTTAAGTGCACAAACTTTTCTTAGTATTCTCCGAGGTAAAAAGATGGTTTTCTTCAGCGATTCTTTAGCTCGGAATCACATGGAATCACATGCATCTGCATGGGCCGGATCCAGGATTTATTGTTAGAGGGGGGCTGAATTTATTGAAGTATGGTGTCCGGAAGTATTTGCATGGGGGTTTCGAGTCAGGAGCCCATGAGCCAATTTTTTTTGAACATTTTGTACAATTCATTTTTATGTCCAAGTATAATTTTAAAGAACTTAGGATTATAACTCAGTCACTTAGTATAAGAAATAGTTGTTTGCATTCCATTAATTCAATAACAAGAACATTGAAAGCATATAAAGACATATCTATATGCATTTTTTTTTTCTAAATGTTTCTATCATTTAAAAGCATAAACTAATTTTCATTATTAAAAGTTTATAACTTTACTTTATGATACCAGATGATATGGCCCTGGCCGGAAGATAGGGGTGTAAATGAGCCGAGTCGAGTCGAGTATTTACATACTCGAGCTCGAGCTCGGTCTATATGTATCAAGCTCGAGCTCGAGCTCGACTCGCTCGAGTTTGAGATTTTTGAGCTCGAGCTCGACTCGATTGCATATTCGATGAGCTCGAGCTCGACTCGGTTCGGCTCGATTATTGAATCTTAATCGAACTCGAACTCGTTTAGGCTTGTTGAGCTCGAGCTCGTTTAAGCTCGTCTCATACATGCTTCAACAAATTGTATATATTATGAGCTATATTAGTAATTAAGCTATAATATAGGGATAAAATCATAATTTTTTTGAAAGCTCGATTAGGCTCGCGAGCCTAACGAGTCGAGTATGATGAAACTCGAACTCGGGCTCGATATCTAGTCGAGTAGCTCGAGCTCGAGCTCGACTCGACTTATACCGAGTCGATTTCGAGTAATTTTCGAGTCGATCCCGAGTAGCTCGCGAGCTAGCTCGACTCACTTACACCCCTACCGGAAGATGATAAGATCTTACCGGAATTTATGGAGTTTCTCCAGAAATCACAAATAATATCGTAAAGAACTGGCAATTACGGATCTATTTGATTTGTACTCGGAAGATTGAAATTGAACGGAACAAATTGAAAATTACAGATAAAGGATGGAATGCCTCAAAACCCCTGAATTTAAACCACGAAATGATCTAGGCGAATAATTCCCTAAACCCCAACGTGCATTTGACGCAAGAACTCGGAGACGCTGAATGACACACGGCGAGGGATGAAGATCTCGTCGATTCGTCGATAGGTTGAATCCTTGTTTATCAAGAAGAATTCGAAACTTGAGAGAGAATTAAACTCACCGTTTTTTTTAATATCAAAATTGTCTAACTTTTCCAACACATAACAGCCCTATTTATAGGGAACGGAAAACCCTACGTAAAAAGGAAATAAACAGAAATTAAAGAAATAACGGAACTTGTTCAGCAAGTCAAAAGAGACCCCAGCGAGGCCTCCTCTGAAAAACGCATTGGAATCAAGTCTGCTCTGGCAAAGCCAGAGGAATCAAGTTTTCTCTGGCTGGTTGAATCTGCTCGGGCAGACTCCACTTAAATTCTCTGCTCGGACAGGCTCCACTTGATTTCTCTGCTCGGGCAGGCTCCACTTGATTTCTCTGCTCGGGCAGACTCGACGTGAATTCGCTGCTCAGGCAGACTCGACGTGAATTCTCTGCACAGTCGATTCTTCTCGGGTGGAACGATCCCGCTGCTCTGGCGAGGCCAGAGGGATCGAGTCTTCTCGGGCGGGTCAATTCCGCTGCTCTGGCAAAAGCCAGAGGAATCGTGGTTTCCCGGGCGAAATGATTTCGCTGCTCTAACGAAGCGCAGAGGAATCGAGTCTGCTCTGGCGGTTCGGCTCTACTGTGCGACTCTGCTCTGTAAGCAATAAGGTTTACTACCTTTGAACTCTGATCTGTCGGTCCTTCTCCAATTGGTCTTTTCAGCTCTTGCCTCCAGATTTCTTCCACTAACGCCATTAAATTAGCCTTGAACGTCTTGGCTCTAGCTCTCGTCACCGGACCAACGGGCACGTGTACCGGATCTTCACTCTGTGCAGCCTCTGAAACTCGGCTCTGCTCCGCATCCTGTGCTCTGCTCTGAACTGCATCACTTTAACTTGAGAATTAACTCAAATTGAACATTAAAATTAACACAGAAAAGAAAATAGGACCAAAATAACACAAATTTAACAAACTAATATAAAAAATCATTGTAAAATGTTAAGCAATTAATGTGGATAGTACGATTACTAAAATAATGTATTAATCTATTATATATATATACATATATATATATATATATATATATATATATTTAAAAACTCAAAAATTGGGAGGGGCTTCCTGGATCCGCCATTGTACATCTGCAACAAGCTCGATCTAAAAGATGTTGGTGGAAATCCTCATTTAGGTATATTGATATGGTTTGCAGGTAGAAACTCCAAGATCAATCAAAAAAGATGCAGACGACAAATTCACAATACGGAAGTTTCCAAAACATAACTTCACACTAACTGTATTCTTTTTTTTTATCAGAAAAAAGGAGTTGCACTAACCGTATTCTGGTCGCAGTTCCTCTTCGCTGCCACCGAGCTCATAGTCAACGGCACCGCTACGGGCAATTTCGACTTGCACCTCGACAGAGCCGACCCCCGGTGGACAGCGGAGCTGCCTTCCATCGACTACGCTGTCTTCTCGGGCGGCCCCTGGTTCGTCCGGAAGAACTACCTGTATGAGGACGGCAACCTCATCGGGTGCATCTACTGCCGCAAGCCCAAGGTAACGGACTTTGGGCCGGGCCGGGCTATCAGGAGGGCCTTCAGGGCCGTGCTCCGGGCTGTCAACGAGTGCGGGGACTGCAAGAAGATCGTCAGCTTCGTGCGGACGTACTCACCCTCACACTTTGAGAACGGGAGTGGAACACCGAGGGCGGGTGCAACCGGACCCGACCCGTTGGGCGGGACGAGGTGGACGAGGCCCGGCCCCAGTGGGAGTACCGGAGGATTCAAGTGGAAGAGGCGGAGGCGGCAAGGAATGGTGGCGCTGGGAATGTGTTTGAAGTGATGGGTGTTACGGAGATGGTGGCGATGAGGGTTGACGGGCATCCAGATGTGCATTGGCAAAAACAGACGGCAGAATAATTATAGCCCAATCCAGTCTCCAAAAAGATTAAAAAAAAATAAAAAAAAATAACATTATAATAAAAATTCATTTATTTTTATTAAAGATAGAATATATATATTTTTAAATGTATAGATGTAGTTCTTTATGTGTTTCAAATGTAGCTATTGTTGAATCAATAAAAAAGGTACAACTATATACTCCCTCCGTCCCGCCCAAGATGCTACATATTCCTTTTTGGGCCGTCCCATCGAAGATGTTACATTTCTATATTTGGCAAAAATAAGAAATTTTAAACACTAATTAACACTAATTAAATATTTCTTTATTACCTTCTTTATCCTATTTATCACTTTATTACATTCTCTTTCTTACTTTATCACTTTATTACTTTCTCTCTCCTACTTTATCACTTTATTATTACACACTTAAAACATTAATCTACAACTCCTTAAATCCCGTGTCGAAAAATAAATATAGCGTCTTGACCGGGACGAAGGGAGTATTATATTATGTGATTGATTTTTAAATCCTAAAGACATTAAAATTCTACTTAGACACAAAACTTAGACACAAAACGATCTGTACAAACTGCCCAAAAAAAATTGGCTCGGGGCTACCGTCCCCGAAATCCCGTGCAATACCTTCTAGTTTTATATTTCAACAAGTTCAGCCTCTCCTATCTACCAAACGTGGATCTGCCCCTGATTATAGAGATTGCTTGCATTGGTGCATGCCTGGCCCGGTCGATACATGGAGCCAACTTCTGCTCCAGATGATCATATACCCATCACCAAAATAGCTAGGGACATTCCGGGCATGTCTATTTTGTTACAAATTGACGAAATATGTTGTCATTACAATGATTTGTAAAACATTTTAGAATTAAAATTGGGTTGAAGTTGGTGAAAACTTACCTAGTTACCTTATGAAGGGGCCAGGCTAGGAGGTGCATGAGTTCTTCACGGCCCGTGTCCGTTGTTTGTAGGAACAGAGAGCAAGTTCTGCTTACAAACATTTGGAGTCTTCTGCTTACAAACATTTGGAGTCAATAGAAAGAAACAGAAAACAACTGAAATTTATGTATTAAAGCTGAAAATTTCGACTGCATTCGAGCAGTCGGGAGAGAAGCAGGATACCTGACCAGTGACCACAAGGAAGAAGATAACTTTTTGACGAAAAAACATGGAGAAAATATTATAAGCATCTAGTACCATAAAAAGGAGAAACAGATGATAATGAGGTAAAACAGAATCTCGAATCATAGCTAACAAAATCTCCACAACACGAGCAACTAACAATTCCGATAGGGCAAAAAAGTGGCATAATAGGGAAACTGAGAAAGAAAGAAACTGACAATAAACTCAGTCATAAAAGGTTCGTAGCAGGGTTCACGGTCATAGCTGTAAAAGAAAATAAAAATATGATCTTCTTCACATAACATACCTTACACATGTTCTCGCTTGCAGGTCTAGAAGGTCACAGATTGGATATAATTCAGCTGAAAATTCTCCAAATGTTGGGAGCCATACCTATACGGCTATAATGTGGCTTCTCAATCAGCATAACTAGAGGCCTTCCAAACTATTCGATTGATCAATTATCGATTCTGACATAAGCTGGCCAGGTTGGCTCGACCCTCAAACAGATAATAAGAACTCCAGATCAAGTTAGGCATCAAAGCAAAAAAATTGTTCTGGATTTTATAATGCACAGTAGCCATAACGGAGGAGCAATATTATCATAGCTTTTACAGCAATATATGGTACAACAAAACTCATGTATGTATTTAGGAAAAGGAAAGACTATAGTAACAGCTACGAAATTCTCATGTGGAAGCTCTCTCTCGTAGAGAACATGCCTTACATCCTTTTGTTGAGAAAGATTCTTGAGCAAAGGAATGAGAGCAAGTAAGGTTACATTACATGACACAATAGCTCAAATGGTCAGTTTCTAATATTGCAAAATTCCCATGATTCACTAGCAACAGAAGTAAATCAGATGGTGACATGATAAAACTAGAGGCCATCCAAACTAAATAAGTTCATTAGATATATTGAGCACATTTAGTGATAATGAGTTGCATCACACACATATATATACACACAAAAACACTATAACAAAGTGATCATATGTGGAAAGGCAAGATATTGTTAGCTTTCATCACTCCAACATCATAAACAATAGGTAGACATATATAATGCAACTTCACAATGAAGCAATCATCAAAATTCTCTCATAGGACATACATCAAACAGTTGGCGGTAAACATCAAAACCAAATATCTCCAGCATCGGATGCCTTGGGATAACCCTTGTACTCCAATTTGAGATTCAAGCTAGCACAAATAACCCTAAATTTGAGCCGCAAAGCATCCATAGCATCGGAGACGGACTCGTTTTCCGGCTCGAGCATTGGGTAATTCCGAAGCAATTCATCCATCTGATTGATTGTCTTCTGAATTCGGGCAGACATGAAATTCGGGTCGGCCAGGATGGCCGAGCTCCAGACACAGACGCAGCTGCGGTAAAAGCCCAATTCCTCGCCCGTTTCGAACCCGGTTTTGAGCCCGACTTGTTGGCCCTCTTCCTTACCTGAGATTATGCCGTCGGCGTAGCCCTCGTCGTAGCCTTCTCTCAAGTGGGAATCCTCAAGATTTAGTGAAGATTCGAAGATGTCTTCAATGGCGTCCATCCAAAATTATTTGGGACTTCAATTCTAGTCTATCAAATTTCCTCTCCCTCTTCCAAAATGATTATATTGATGTAGGGTTAAGAATCGGAGCTCAGCAGCAGCACCGCCGCCGCCGTGAATAAGTGTCGGAGATAGTTTTCTTTCTGAAACAATGGGGTAATTATTTGGGCCTAGGCCCAACATTTTAATATCCCTCAGGCCCAACATAACAGTTCTTGAAAAATTAATAGATAGATAAATAGTTGATGTAAAAAAATTTAACTGATATAAAAGTGTGTCCATTTTTTTTTTTAGAGATTAGTGTGTCCAGTCTTACAATTTAATTTCTCAACCAATTGACGGATCAGAATGTAAAATCAATAAAAGAATTGTCGATGTTAGTTATCAATTTACAATTTTGGGCTTAATATATATAGGCATAACCCGACCCATTAGCAAGAATTTCATCCATTATTTTAAAATAATAATAAAATAAAATAAAAGATAAATAACTATGTTTATGTTTGTAGAGATAAAATAATTGTGCAGGTAATATGAATTGATTATTAGAATGAAATCTATCACCCTCTTAATAAAAGGTCTTATAAGGAGAAAAAATTATCCAAATTAAAGAGGGTAAAAAAAATCTTTAACAAATTGATGTGAAACAACTTAGAGCACTCCCAGCAGAAATCCCAAAATTATGTTCCTATATTCCTCCCTAAAGCTTCCCTATTTAATTTTAGGATCTCGATTTTATAAATGCATACACCAGATCTCCTATTTTCTACATAAAAACAATAATTATGTGTGGGCCCTACTAATTATAAGCTTAAAATAAATTTAGGGTGGGTGTAAATTTAAGATTAAATTTAGGTAGGTGTAAAATTTTTTGTGGGCCCCATCCAATTTAGGGGATCTGCTGGATGCATTTTTTATCTCATTTTCAATTATTTTAGCCTAAATTTAGAGTTAGTGATGCATTTAGGTGATCTGCTGGGAGTGCTCTTAGACTTCGATATCTATATATCAATGTATAATACTCCATTCATCCGGTACTTATTTGGAGTGGCATGGGTTTTACAAAATTAATTAAGTGTATATGAGTGAAATAATGGATCCACTTTTAGTGTAAATGAGTTGTTTGGTCTACACTTACCAAAAAAAAAAGAGTATTCATTTGGTACACGGACCAAAAATGAAATATGGTCACTCATTCTGTGGACGAAGGAAGCATAAAAGATGGTGTGTGTTTTTTTTCACAAATTTTATCTCTTTTTGTTTTTTTTTCTTTCTATTTTAATTCTTTTTTAAAAAAAATATTAACTTCGAGTCATAAAAAAAATATTCAATACAGATATTAAAAATTACGAGAAGATCTTTTATTCGATGTAAAAATGATAAAACAAATTAAATTTAAAACGAATAAGTTATGATCATTTAAAATGTCAAATTTATTTTTTGTTCTCTCATTTATCTCTAATTGCCTGCCCGTGCGATGCACAACGAGTGTCGAAATAAAATGATACATTGTTTTTAAAATGATATAAAAATGTCAAAGATATCATCATTTATTATTTAGATCAATTCATAAAAAATAACTTCTATCAATTCAAATATTATTTTATTTGAAATAGTATATAAAACAACATTATCAATTTAATGAATCTAATATTAAATTTAATAAGTAACATATAATAATAAATTGATTACAAAGAAAAGATAATTATGATAACTAAAATTATTAAATTTAATAAGTAACATACGTCAATTGAGATCTAACAAAAATTATTATAACTAAAATAGGTAATTTTTAGTATTAACACAAAATTAAATATTACAATAGCCCAAATTAAGGAACCTAATAATAATATTAAAATATATTCAAGAATCCATATTTTATTTTTCATTTTTGAATCCGACTATCTAGTGATGAGTTCCAAAATAATTCCCAAAATATAAAAGATAAATGAAAATGATAAACGACTCAAGATATATGTGGTTCGTGACGAAGCTGTCGTTTGAGCTTTGTGCAAATAAAATATCCTGTGCCCACAACTAGACTAGCTAGTGGTAAGTCCAGAGTCGAATCCACAGGGAACTGAGCAGTAACTCCTCCTGCAAGGGTGTCCCTAAAAAGGGTTTGTATTCTGCAGTGTTCTGACCACAACGTGCTTATGGGCAGAACGGGGTTTCCAACTAAAACTGAAATAACTAGGTAAACCAAAACAATTCTGACTTGGGTTTAAATCACTAAACATGAACTGGTCACTCGATCACTGGTGCAAAGATAAATCACTATACTCGCATACCAGTGGTTATAGGCATAAGAATTGTTGCGCCCCTATTGTCACTCGTCACGCACGCAAAAACCCCTCGCCCAATCTATCCTTTCAGTTTATGATCCCTTAGAAGGTTCAGCTAGTGGAAATCAACTACCCCGGGCAACATCCACGCTCTCTGCGATGGCCTATCGCTAGTTGTGCTTTGCCCAGAATGCTTTAGGATTTAGATAGACCCACTTGACTCTTACGCCGATATTTCACAGCAGTCACGGCTCCAACACTCGTTGTACTATTTTGGAGGTCGATGGCGTTTCGCCTTGTGCCCAAAGTATTACTTGTGGCCAGAACTCCCTAGTTAACTAGTGATCAATTGATTAACCAAGTTGTTACAACCTTTTTGGAATCAAACCTAGTGTATCGGGAATATGCTCATACAGTTGTTATGCCCAAATTAGACCTCTCGAGTTAAGTGTTCATGCTTAGATCATCTTGCCCAAATCAAAATATAAAACTTAGCCAAACATAAAATAAATAACAAAGGCAAAAGACATAAAGGAAAACATAAAGTAAAAACTGAAATAGAAACTTACTTAAGGCAAAGGGTACTTACGGCCAAAAGTGCCGCAGAAAACATGAACAGAAAATTAAACTACTATGCCCATAAGGGGCGACTACTCCTACCTAACTATGGAAAGTAAAACTACAGCAGTGATCTCTCAAAATTCATTCTCCCTTCTCTATCTCTCTCTGCCTCCTGCTCTACACTCTGAATGGTTCACAGCTATATGTGGTATTTATAGGCATAAGTTAGGGCTACGCAGGCTGGGCCCAAAAGGAGTGGGCTGGAATTAGGGCTCCTTCTGCCAGAGATTGCATCCTGACCTGGAGGCTGATTTGTTCTTATCCAAACCTCAAGGGATAAGGTTTTCGGATTTCTTTCCTTATCTACATCTTCTGATCAGATTGTGCCTTTGCCCACAACACGAATTTATGTACTCCATTTCCTGCACTCTTCTTCTCTGCCCCGTCTGTACTTTCTGCCCACGATCATCTTCTGGTGCAACTAGGTCCCGAACGGTATTTATGGGCAAAGGGTCGGTTTTGCCTTGAGCAACTCCAAACTTCATCTAAGCTTTTGTAACATGCTGCTTCAATCTCCAATTGGCTCTGTAGCTGTGCTCATACTTCTTCCCCGAACCGAAGTCGCATTATGCCCAGAACCTTCTTCTGATGCAACTGGATCCCGCGCGGTACTTATGGGCAAAAGGGTCGGTTTGCCCAACATCCTGCTTCTCGGACTTTTTGTCTTCAAAACAAGCTTTTGAGTGTCCCAAACTCCTCTGCTTCAAACTCATGCCTCTTTCGCGGAATGCAACAGCATTATGCCTTAAAAGCACCTTCTGCCCAAAGAATGGGCCTGCCCTGGAACTACGCCCTCCCAGGCGACTGACTCTAGCAAAACAAAGGAAAAAGACTCTATCTAGACCTAAAACAGACATGAAAAACGAGCACAAACATGGGCTCATCAGTTCGATCATAAATGATCTACGTCCACGGTGGTTGCCCGATTTTCCACTATATTTTGTGAGAAGTTTACAATTACAAGTGAAGAGCTAGAGTGAATGAATCCCCTTTTTCCCATACACAAGAGTCCTATTTATAGGTGACTAATTGGGCCTAACCCTAAAGCCCACGAAACAGAGAAATAAAGCCCAAATCAGTGATATGGCTGAACTCGGCAAGGCTGGAGTCCGGTAAAGCTGAAGCTGGCAAGGCTGGACTCCGGCAAAGCTGAAGCTGGCAAGGCTGAACTCAGCAAGGCTGGAGTCCGGCAAGGCTGGAGCTGGAAGTCAAAGCTGGCCCTCGACATAGCTAGAACTGGCAAAGCAGGAGGCCAAATCTGGTATTTCCACGGTGTACAGCGCTGATACATATTTTACTCCTCATCATCTACATATCTATATATCTATATATCTATATATCTATATAAAAGCACAACCAGAAGGTCAATCATTTTCCTGCCAAAACATAACATTAATTATTAATAAACATCACATTAATTATTCCATATAATAATTAGTACTATTAATTTTTCTCTCCTTTAACTATTTATCTTTTTTTTTCTTTCTTCTTTCATTCTTTCAATAAATTGAGTAATTCCTTTAATAAAATATATGTAATATGCATTTTGAGATAAAGACCTCAACAAAAGTTTTAACTTGATATACTATATGCAAAATATTGATTTAAAATAAATAAATTCTGAATATTAAAAGTATCAAAACAAATTGTGCGTGTTTAATATACATAAATAAATATTATATATATATATATATATATATATATATATATATATATGCGACATAATAAACAACTAATTTAACCATGCATTATCCTTTTATTTATTAATTTTTATTTTTATTTTATAAATGAAAAATATCAAAATTGAAACAAATACTAATCTTCAATCATATTACATTTATCAATATTATATATATACATATATATATATATAAGTAGAATCATTGATAAATATAGTAACCTATATTTTCCAGCCAAAACTATCTTTCTATTTCTAAAAAAAAAAAACTTATAATTACATCATAGCTATTATTTAATAGAATCTAATCATCATATAATCGATTGTGTATGAATAATAATCTCATCATATGCACTGTAATTTATTGTAGTAATTAAAAACAAATATGTTGTATATTATTTAAATTCATTACTTTGTATAAACTACAACCATTGCTTGATAAAATCATATTAATAATTATTAAGATTGAGTAAATTAGATCAGTAAATTAACTTATATATAAATAAGAGGCCTAATTGCCAGTCTTTTTAATTATTCCCTACATCAGTTTTTTTTTTTTAACCGTAAGTGTTGATTTAATCTCTCTTTTAGTATTAGGAAAAAGAAAAAGGAAAAATGTGTATAGGTCATATGTTTAAAATGTCTCATATTGCAAAAAAAAAAAGTCAAAACAATAAACAAATTTGATGAGGAGTAATTCCTTATTAGCGCAGGACATTATTTATTTAATTGTTTATTTATTATTCTCATTATTATCTATGGCAAAAAGGACTTACGATGCAGGTTTAAGAAAGGATGCCAGAATAGTGGATAAAGATCTCACCTGCGCTGTCGCTGATGCGAATATCAGTTAAAAGAGAATTTCCATATACGTGCGCCGGTAAACACAAAAGAGTCATTGCGGTCTTATCGCGGTGGCGAATACCTCGAAAACGAATTCAAGCAATACTTGTCAGATTCTGGGATTACGTCCCAATTGACTGCACCAGGTACTCCCCAACAGAATGGTGTAGCGGAGTGAAGAAACAGAAGTCTTTTGGAAATAGTACGATCAATGATAAGTTATGCATCGTTGACTATTTCGTTTTGGGGATTTGCCTTGGAAACAGCGGCTTACTTGCTGAATCTAGTGCCGTCTAAATGTATGCCTGAAACTCCTACCGAATTATGGTCAGGGCGAAAGCCCAGCTTGCATCATATAAAGGTATGGGGTTGTCCTGCATACGTGCTTGACAAGGAGGCAAAGAAATTGGAGCCTAGATGTGAAGTAATGCTATTTGTAGGATATCCTAGGGAAACGAAAGGTGGTTATTTCTATAATCCTAAGGATCAGAAAGTGGTTGTTAGCCCAACGCACGATTCTTGGAACAGGATTATATAGATAAACACAAGTCTAAGTCCAAGATTGTCCTTCAAGAAATCAAATGCAATGGACAGGCGATTCTATCACCCCAACCAAGTGTGCAAGTGAATGCACCACAGGACACTGCACAAACTATTGTCACAATTGTACCAACACCGCTTCGTCGTAGTGGGAGGGTTATCATCCAACCCGATCGATTTATGTTCTTGGGAGAATCTTCGGATCTTGTCCCTGTTAATGAACAGAAGGATATCGACCCTGACAACTTTAGACAAGCGATGGAAGATTTAGATGCAGATTCTTGGTACGATGCCATGATTTTTGAAATAGAATCCATGACTGCTATGGAGATATACGAAAAAACTGAATTACCAGATGTCTATTTGGCCATAGGTAGTAGGTGGGTATACAAGAGAAAGAGAGATTCGGATGGCGAAGTCGTAGCTTTTAAAGCTAGACTGGTGGCGAAAGGTTACACTCTGGAACAGGGTATAGATTATGATGAGACATTTTCATCGGTTGCCATGCTTAAGTCCATCCGAATACTCCTTGCCATGGCAGCCCACATGAACCTTGAGGTTTGGCAAATGGATGTTAAGACCGCTTTCTTAAACGGTTTCCTTGAAGAAGGAAGGGACATCTATATGCAGCAACCCGAAGGGTTTGTGAAGAAGGGCGAAGAGCATCTTGTGTGGAAGCTAAAGAAGTCCATTTATGGACTTAAGCAAGCTTCGAGGTCATGGAACAAACGTTTTGATGAGGTCATTAAATCCTATGGATTTACTCGTTGTGAGAACGAAAGTTGCGTGCACCGCTTAGATGCCAATAGTGACGTGATTTTCCTTGCACTTTATGTAGATGATATCCTCATCATTGGCAACAATGTGGCGCTATTATCGGACATAAAAAAGTGGTTATCCGAACAGTTTCAGATCAAGGACTTAGGAGATGCAGCGTACATCCTGGGGATCAAGGTTGTTCATGATCGCCAGAAGAGGATGTTGAGCTTATCTCAATCGTCCTACATTGATACTGTGATTGCTCGTTTTAGCATGCAAACTGCTAAGAAAGGATTGCTACCTTTCAGACATGGCATTCCTCTATCTAAGGACATGTGTCCTAAGACGCCTAGTGAGGTTGAGGAAATGAGGAAGGTACCATATGCTTCTGTTGTAGATAGCCTCATGTATGCGATGCTTTGCACGAGACCTGATATTTGTTATGTCGTTGGCATGGTTGCGAGATATCAGTCAAACCCTGAACCAGGACACTGGACTGCGGTAAAGCATATTCTCAAGTACCTGAAAAGGACTCGAGACTATAGGCTAGTTTACCAGTCAGACAGTCTAACTCCTTTGGGTTATACTGATTCGGATTTCCAGGCTGACCGGGATGAGAAGAGATCTACCTCTAGTTATGTGTTTACCTTGGGATGTGGAGCCGTATCATGGCGAAGTGCAAAACAGAAGTGTATTGCAGACTCCACCATGGAAGCCGAGTATGTAGCTGCTTCCGAAGCTGCTAAAGAGGCTGTATAGTTCCGGAACTACCTCTTGGATCTAGGAGTGGTACCTAATTTGCTTAAGAGTATCATAATTTATTGTGATAACTACGGTGCAATGGTAAATTCTAAGGAACCCAGGACCCACAAGGTGGCCAAACACATAGAGAGAAAGTACCACATTATACGAGAAATCATACAAAGAGGAGATGTGCTGGTTGAGAAGATCAATACCTTGGAGAACTTAGCTGATCCTTTCACAAAGGGCTTACCGCAGAAGGCCTACGAGAAGCATGCTCGAGGGATGGGATTGCGGTTGGTGCCACCCACTTAGGAAGCTTTCAGTATAAGTGGGAGAAGTGATAGTGTTGTAATAGCTAGTATTTAGACGTATTGTATACTAAAAGTTTGCTTTAGAATAAGTGGGAGATTGTTGGATTAGTATACTGAAAGCAAGAACGTTTTACGCTTGTATACAATGATTCTTGTGTTCACTATTTTATCTCCTATCTGATTGTGTTCATGATTGCATATGTATGTCCTTTATCTCTATATAAGTAGATTATATGGTGATTAACAGATCATAGAAGGTCATATAATTGGAATAAACTTAAGAAATATAAATTGATCACAGCCGAGATGACTCTAGGACGAGTCGTTGGTCTAGGCTGCAGTATAGATGGAAATAGTTTGTCTTGACTATTTGTCTATACTGGTACGTCATAACGTATTGATAGGATCACAGTGAGATGTATTCTTCTATCTGACATAAGTGAAGAATCAAGATCTCGGTGGCTTAATAGAATCTTAATACTAATAAGATTTCAGATATATATGTTGATTCGTGTATCACTTTGATTTACTTTGGGTGAGAGTTATATATTAACTTGAGTACTCTGTATCTTGGGTGATAGCGGTCAATATATGATATTTGGTTATTTGTATTAGTACCCGTATCCGGTATAGGATAATGACATCCCCTTAAGGAGCTCAATAAGGTTTATTGCGTTAAACCCTGCAGGTTGATTAAGTTCATACACAATAATAAGGTTTGAGTGGTACTGCTTAAGAATTACAAAGAGATTAATTAATTTAAGCTGTCAGAGCTTTAATTAATTAATGGATGTCAGATATTTTAAATACGGAGATTTAATAAGTCTAAATACAAGCCCCGACTCATGATCGGTAATAAAGGGGTAAGTCAATATTGATTCTCTAGTGGAATGAATTAATACTTATGAATTATATAATTATGATCTGGGCTGATCATAAGAATCAATTCATTAGAGGCCCATCTTTATTCCTTGTATCTGATCCCTAGACTGGCCCAAAGTCTCCTGAGCCCAGTAGGAGTAAAATTCGCCCTCTACAGTTGTTGGAGCCCTAGAACTGTGTTTTGTCTTTAAATACATATATCTGCTCTCAGAATAATACACACAAAATTAGGGTTTTAGAGAAAGCAGTAGGGGGCACCGATTTCAAGGTGGTCGAATTCTCTGTGGGAGTTCTCATAGTTCGTTGTCCATCCAACGTTGGGAATTGAGCGGGATACAGTTCAGAAGGTCAGAACTGGAGTCATTCGATTCAGCTGTCAATAGCCTCTGCATCCAATTCACAAATAAGTGATTCTAACTCCAATGTGCAGCACTTAAATTCATAGGAGCATGTTAGGAATTAATCATTGTATGGTGAATTATGATATCCGAGAAATGATCCACGTCGGGCTACATCCTTCAAAGGATTCTCCATGAAGATCTCTTCGTCCACCTGATATTCCGCAGTGCTGCCCCGGTCATCAAGATCACCACCCTGTGCAGTCTCCAGAGTCATTGGCTGTCGGGTTTCGGCGCTAGAAAGTTGGACCACATCCCCATCGAAAACCGACGCAGGGGCAAGAAGAGGGTAGAATATGGCACCTCCGAGGTAATTTCTCTAGGCGACCGGAGGGTTTTTTACTGAAGACGATCCAGATAAGGAGAGCGCACCAAAGGTTCTGTGGGCATCGGGTCAACACAGATACCCTTGACGAAGAGGCGCAAAGCCTTATCCAGAATGGGCACCCACCAGCCCGGTGTTCGAGGTGCCTCAGGAGTAGCCCCTATCCGGTTCAACAAGATTTGGCAGGCATTATTGATCAGGAATTCCATGCCAGGACCCAGCACGACCAACGACTCAGGACTCTTACAAAAAACCATAAGAGTATCTTGTAGAAGTATGCGCAAGAACTGATGGCCCTGCGCAGATAAAAAGTATTGAAACCGATGCTCTTTAATGCCACAAACGAAGGCCTGATTCTCCTTCTCAACCCCCTCTTCCTTAGGCTTGCGCAGTTGACCCTCGAACTCTTGAGTGAGGGAGCAACGGAGGGCTTCGAGTTTCTCGTTCTTGGAAGAAATAACCCTCGTTAGCTCAGTGCTGAGGGAATCATTCTCTACCTTCGCCTGAGCCGCCTCAGCTTTGGCCTGACGGGCTTCTTCCTCCAGAATGGTACATCTCCCCAGCGCAGCAAAGAGCTTGTCATCTTTGGTTTTCAGTGTTGTCGCCGCCCCCTGAAGATGACGCGCAAAAGATAAGTGTCTTACCCTTGACTGCGCAGTTAAGAGAAATAATTATAAATACATCAAAGATTCTTAGGCCAACGATACACTAGCATAGAATGAGTCATAGAACTCTGAATAACAAACTTCACTAAACAAATCCGCCCCACCATCGAAAGCTGCATCCCTTTCCATCTCGCGAATTTGAGAACAATGCGGTCATGAATAGTTCTTAGATAAGAAGACCAATTTCGACCAGTAAAAATAGGAACTCCGAGATACGTAAACATCAAAGAGCCCTGCCTAAACCTCAAAATTCTGGTGATCGAATGCCGCAAGTGAGTCGGGACTCTATCTCCAAAATAAATATGAAATTTCTCCATTAAACAGATCTGACCCGAGAGCGAACCATAGAAATCCAAGATTTGCATAATCTTCCTGGCATTCGCATCAGACGCACGCCCAAACACAAGGCTATCATCTGCATACAACAGATGAGTAGGATATCATTCACATCTAAATTTAACAATAATTTTTGTTTCGATTTTTTTTAACTATAATTAATTACAATAGAGTAGATTTTATATTTTAGATAATAATTCATCAAGAATACATCCACTCACATCTATGAAAGAAACATAATCATTGAACATAAGACATAACTAAATATAATCCATCTAATATCTTGATTCATAAAAATATAAATAACTAAAAGCGATCGTACATATCTGGCGCCGTTGCCGGGGACTGATTAATTTTCAGTACTATCTGTTGATTATTTGATACTACTCTGGATTTTTATTTTTGTTTATTTAAATTCTATTCTTTGTTTTTCGTGTGGTCCTGATTTTTGGCTCTGAAGTTTGCCAGATAGTACTATGGCTACCGTAGAAGAAGTTCGTGCTCTAAAAGAGCCACTGTAGCATTTGATTGAGGTGCAGGAAAACCACGAGGCTCAGAAGCAGCCTCTGATCAATGAGGCGTTCACTCCACAGTATCAGTATCACGAGCCTCCAAGAGTCAACGCGAATAATTTCGAGCTTAAGACTAGTTTGATCACCATGGTGCAGCAGAACTAGTATGGAGAAAAAGTCGTGGAGGACCCTAAAGCGCACCTGGCACAATTCCTGGAGCTCTGCAGCACTGTTAAGATGAATGGAGTCCCTGATGACATTATACGACTCCGATTTTTTCCATTCTCACTCCGGGATAAGGCAAAGTCATGGTATCAAACTCTACAGCTGGGAGCCAATCCAGTATGGGGGGATTTGGCGGATCTTTTTCTGTGAAATTTTCATCCTCCCTGGCTTACATTGAAGTTAAAAATAGATATTCTCCAATTCTAATAGTTTGATGGAGAGACACTGGAAGAAACTTGGGAGAGATATCAGGAGAAGCTCAGAAAGTGTCTGAGCCATGGATTCGATGAGGGCACGTAAGTAGTTATGTTCTATAACACTTGCGGAGCGCGCACCAGAATGTTCATGGACACAGCTGCAGGTGAATCCCTACTCAAGAATGGGAGTTCTGAAGCAATGGAGATTATCGAGAGCATGACCACCACATGTTATCAATGGCCTTCTGAAAGAATACAACTGAAGAAAGCTGCACCCGTTTCCAGCTCTGACCCTTTAACTTTATTTACTACTCAGATTGCAGAGCTGACTTCCAAGATAAATGTATTGACTACTGCCAAGAGTGCACCAGCTGTGGAAGAACCGATGATGATGGAGGATGTTAATTATCTTAATGGCAGAAACTATGGAAATGACGGATACAATAGTGGACAACAATTTCAGCAAGAAGGGCGCCCACATCCGAATCTGGCGTATGGAAACCTGAACAATGTGACTCAACCTCCATGTTCGCTATTTTATTTAACACGCCGCAAGTGTACGGGTGCAATTGTGTATAGCAGTAACAAGGTCGAATCCACAGGGACTAATGGTTATCAATGCCTATTCTTAATTACTTTACTCTATCTGGAAAAATGAATCTTAAAGGTTTGATTTTGGAAAACAAACTTAAATTAAAGTAAAGAAACACTGAAAAGAAATCAAGCTGTGAAAATGCGAAGCAACAGAAGAAAGAGAGTTTCCCAAGGCAAAGGTTTCAACAGATTCTCCTAACTAACACGTTTGATTCAATTAATGAGATAATTCCTAAGGCAATCTCAAAGTTAATTCATACCCACTCCCGTGGCATACAAATCGTTGATTACATGCAAGGTTACCATCCCTGGATCACACTTCTAACATGTAACTCCTAAAAGTACCTAGGATTAAAGCCTTCACAATTATTAATTCCCTTTAGAATTAAAATAAATGTGTTCTATGTTCTTAGTTCAGGTAATAATTATCATCTCCCGATCTCAAATTAAAACCTATGATTATGCTAAATTGGTGATCAAGCAATAAAGCAAACAATTACAACAAGAACATAAAAAGGAATAGAAATCTCAATTAATTGAATCAACAGTCATAAATTCGAATCATGTTTACTCCCTAAACCCTGGGAAAAAGAAATCTAGCCACACATAGACATATGACTAACAATCAAAATCTCAATAAAACTAATGAACATTAAACAATAAAAAACCGTAGTGAAGTCGAGAATCTTCAGTCTTGCTCTTGCTCCGTGTCTCACAGCTCTCAGGAAAAATAAAAATGATCAAAAGTGCTTGGAATAAGCTAAAGGGTGGTATTTATATGCCCTAGGTCTTCTAGCTCGAAAATACTCCCAAAAGTCGCATTTTAGGTGAAATCCGGAAAATTTGGCAAAATTCGGTGCGTCGCGCGGCCGCATGGCCTGCCCGCACGAGCTCGCGCGGTCACCTCGCGCGGCTGCGCGCCTGGCCCACGCGGTCATCCAGAGATTTCTGCATCGTCGCGCGGCCGTGGCATGCGGCCGCATGCCCGGACCGTGCGACCTCCCGTCGCCCGTTCTCGCGTGCGGCCGCGTGTCCTCCGACATGCGGACTTCCCGACGCCCGTTCTTGCTCATCCGATGCCCGATTTAAGCCCCGTTTGCGCCTATGGACTCGTCTCTTCACGTGCTTCATTATTCTTCATCCAAAATCTTCACAAATCGAGTCCAAGAGCCTGCAAAAACAACACGAGCACGGACGAGTAGTCTATTCCACAAAATTTAACAAATCAAACCAAAGACATTCAAGAACTCAATGAAATCACCCAAAAACTATGAATAAACGCGACAAAGGAGATGGAAAATACATGTAGAACAACCCCCCAAACTTAAACCATTGTCCGTCCTCGGACAAAAACAAAGATGAACCACAGTTGAATCGATAACCTTGTGGCTTCAGATTTATCAACAAAAACAACAGCATGCATTTGTGTCTCCTATCATCAAGATATGACACTCATGACAAACTTCAAATTATGGTCTCAATGACTCGCAATCCTCACCAAAAAGATAAAGAATATACGAACTCTCAACTCTCAAGTGTATCAATCAAAAAGGACGTGTATACGCTCAGTTCAAGCTAAACATGTACTCATCCATAAGCTTGTCAATCGTCTCACCTCTCCACCACTAAATGTGTGCTCCTATAACCAAGATCAAAAAGGTCTTTATTGAAGGTTGTAATGTAGGCTCTTTGGTAAGGTAGGATATGTTTGGCTAAGTGACTCAAAGATGCAAATCAAAGTAACATCATCACCAACCTTATAACATTCTTGCTCAATTCTATCTCCACCTTTCACAAAACCAAAATTTTTCAATATATAATCCACCACAACACAACAATTATCTCCCATGACGTTATGACCTTCTAATGCATGTTATGTACCCATTTTTTCAATTTTTTTTTTTTTTTGTAGACTTGTAGGATACTAGGATTTTTTTCCAATCAAAGACAAAGTTCATAAACCATGATCACACACCTCCACAAACCAACTATCCCATAACAATAAACTCCAAGCTCCCACCCACGGCTAAACCAAATAAAATGGATAATAAAAGCTCAAAGGGGCGAAACTAGGATCATATAGAGTAAAAGGACAAGTATGGAATATATGGGCTAGCAAAGATGGCCTTCTATCATCTCACAGTTATTAAGCACACTATGTGACCTCGAGGGAGAAACCAAGACAAGTTCTAGCGAGAAACAAACATGCTTGAACAATCACTCAAGAAACAGAAATAAGACTGTGGAAAATAGTGACAGTCAAGGCTCAAATCTCACAGCTTATATCATTGATTGCGAACACATAGAGACCATGCTTATCATTTATCAATCATGCTCAATCTCAACAATATCAACACAAACACATGCAGTTTCACCATTTCAAAGCAGAAATCATCATAGGCCAGTCATCCAACTAATCCATGCACATCTCATCTTTTCACCAAGGCATCAACACAGAGTGACAAACAAAAGTAAGACTGACAACTTCTCAACAAAGCAACGACTCTAACCAAAGCAAACAAGACTCAAAATAACTAACACAAACTAAAAAGAAGCAAAGCATAAAGATAGAGTGCCCACATAGCCACATCCCCCCAAACTTATTCTCCACAAGGAAGCATAAGTTTGAAAAGGAAGTGTAGGGCACGGAGTCGAACTCACCGGGGCTCAAGGGCCCGGCGGGTCCTGAGGATCCTGTGGCGGTCCTGGGAAGGCTCGCTGCCAATCATTCATCGATCTCATATACGCCTCATGGTGGCGCATGTACTCCTCATGTTGCCGTAGGCGGGCAGCGCGCTCAGCTTCAAATTGGGCATCAAAGTAGCCCTGTTGCTGTCTCTGAAATGCAGCGAATTGATTGTCCACGTGGCCGTACATGTTGGTTTGCAGGTTTTGGAAACCTGCATCCATGTGGCCGTACATGTGTTGCTGCATTGTGGCAAAGTCGGCATCCATGTGGCCGTAGAGCCGCTGCTCCATGGCATTGAAATCGTATCCAACGGCCGGCGGCGGAGGTGCTTGGTGGTGGGGAAAGTAGGATGAAGTCCCCGCCTCGGACTCTTGAGGCACGTCGCCCCCTGCTTCATAAGCTGCTTCCTCCTCTGCAGCCTCGTCTCTTGCAGCTGCCCGTCCTGCCTGTGCTGCCGGTACGCGCTGGACTATGATGTTGAGGTGCTTCGGGGTGTTTATCAGCCAGTTTGAGCTATCCGCTGCATCCAGCACAGTAGTCAAGTGCGGGTTGGGCAATGGAAAGTACAGCTTAGGCTTCAAGACCCAATATACGTTCCGGCCACCCGCGATGTGTCCCGCTGCTTTTAACACCTTGAAATCCACCAAGATATCTTGAGAAACTGTGGTCTCCATGATCTCAAGTTCCAAGTCGTGAGCAAGGGCGGTGACAAATCCTCCAATGCCAATGGAGGCGGTCGGGGAGGTGAGTTGACTGTGAAACTGATCCAGCAACTGAGGAGCTAAGTCAATCCTGTCACCTCTGAGCATACACTTGAGATGGAGCAACTCGTCAGATCGCATGTTGCCCACATTTTCTCGGGCAAAGTAGTTGTACGCCATCACCCGCTGTAGATAGCGGAAGACCGGATTTCTCAAAGCTTTTGCTTTTGCACGGCCGGTAACGAAGTGTTTGTTGTCCTCAAGAGTCAAGTCAACCATGGCGGCCCAGAACGTCTGCGGTTGAAAATCGACAACACCATAAACCCCGCTCTGCGGACTTTCAAGAACGTCATTGAAATTATTACAAGTAAGCGTGTAGTCCTGGTTGAGCAAGCGGAAGGAGCACTCTGTAGGAATTGTACGATCATAAGTGATCTTCAGAGTCGACAAGAACTCGATCGTGAGAATCCGATAGGTGAGCCAATTCCCTGTGAAGACCTTTCGAAGTCCTACGCGATCGACCATGGCCCAAACATCATCCTGGATGCCCAACTTCGCCAAAGTAGTTGGACATATGTACTTAGTGGGCTTGACCGGGATGTGAATGAGTTTCTCCCAGTTCTTGTGAGAGGCATCATCAGGGAGTTCAACACTGAAGTGAGCCGGTGAGAACTCCGAGACCGGCTGCGCCGTACGGCTGCTTCTTGAGGACGAGCCAGTGGCCGGGCCCTTTCCTTTGGCAGCCCGGGTTTCTTTCCCTTTTGGTGGCATGCTGGAAATACTGAAAAATCCAAACACGCTGCATTAGAAACGATCCCCCAAACTTAAATTACACACAAGAAAAATAAAACTAAGGCACATCAACCCACCACCCAACATATCAAAACAATTCAAAGGCCAAACTCATGTGTTGCTTATGCATAAAATATGTAGCATGTGAGTAAAAACATAAGCTAAAACAATATAGAGCAAAGGAATAAGGCCAAAGAATATCATCCCCCACATCATAGCATAAGAACCAAATCCACACCAAGAGCTCAAATTGACCAACAATTAAGTTTACCCATGATAAATAAGACATTCCTAAGCATAAATTCGTCCAAATACAAGCATAGGATCAAGAGAAATCAAGAGAAAACGAGAAATCCCCAAATTAAGCCCTAGTTTGGAACTAAGAAAATAAATCATGGAATAAAACAAAACAATCGGTCTAAAGCTAGTAAATCATGCCAAGAATTGAAAAACATAAGTAATTGGGGCAAGAAAAACATACCTTGGATGGATTGGATGTAAGAAATTAAGAGAAAAATATGAATTGGGGTGTTAGTGGGTGAAAAGTGGGTGTTGTGTGTGTAAAAATCGTGAAAAGAGGGAGAAATAAGGGTAAAAACTGGGCTGGGCGGGTCGAGGCGCCGGTCGCAGCCGGGTCCGGGTCGCGCAAGCGCGTCGCGCGGCCGCATGGCTGGACCGCGCGACCTCGCGCGGCCGCGCCCATGGACCGCGTGAGCCTCCCAGAATTACTGTCTTCGTCGCTCGGGCGTGTCGCGCGACCTCGCGCAGGCTCCTCGCACGGCCACGCGCCTGGACCGCGTGCTTCCTCCAGAAAATCTGACTTCGTCGCGCGGGTTCGACGCGCGGGCGCACGCTTGGGCCGCGCGGTCTGGGCGTTCAACTCCTCAATTTTTTTTTATTTTTTATTTTTTTTATTTTTACCTGCAAAACGCAGCAACGCAACACAAACGAACAAAAGCAAAAATGAAACTAAAGTAACAAAACAAAAGAAAAACTCATAAACATTGGGTTGCCTCCCAATAAGCGCTATTTTAACGTCGATAGCTCGACGCTTCACAACTCAAAAATCATGAAGATCGATGACGTCCACCGTGTGGACTTGATCCGGGCTATAGTAAGCCTTCACTCACTGCCCATTCACTCGAAACGGCTCACCTCCTTCTTTGCTCAACTCAATCGTTCCATTGGGGAAAACTTGGGAGATGGTGAACGGTCCCGACCACTTTGACTTCAACTTTCCCGGAAACAAACGAAGACGGGAATTGAATAATAGTACTTGGTCTCCCACGGCAAACTCTCGCTTGAGGATCATCTTGTCATGAAACCTTTTCGTCATCTCCTTATAAATGCTAGAGTTTTCAAAAGCTTGATCACGAAATTCTTCCAAAGCACTCAAGTGAAGCATCCTCTCTTTTCCAGCCGAGTGAAAGTCCAAATTCAACTTCTTCACCGCCCAAAAAGCTTTGTGGGCGAATTCCACCGGCAAGTGGCACGACTTTCCAAACACCAATTGATATGGAGACATACCTAAAGGAGTTTTGTATGCCGTGCGATACGCCCAAAGAGCGTCATCTAGCAATATCGCCCAATCCTTGCGACCTCCATTCACAGTCTTTTCCAAAACTTGCTTAATCTCACGGTTGGCTAGCTCGGTTTGGCCATTCGCTTGAGGATGATACGCCGTAGTGATACGATGCTTTACTCCGTTCCTCTTCAACAAGTTATCCAACCATCGATTGCAGAAGTGTGATCCCCCATCACTTACTAAGGCTCGCGGCGCTCCATACCTTGACAAGATATATTTTTGCAGAAATTTCATCACCACCTTTGAATCATTCTTGGCGGTGGGAATGGCCTCGACCCATCTCGACATATACTCTACGGCCAAAAGGATGTATTGGTTCCCATAGGATGAAGGAAACGGACCCATAAAGTCGATCCCCCATACGTTGAATAACTCAACCTCCACCACGCTAGTCAAAGGCATCTCATGCCTTTTAGAAATACCACCCATACATTGGCAACGATCACAACGAGACACGAAAGCGTGGGCATCCTTAAATATAGAGGGCCAATAAAAACCACTTTGTAGGACTTTGAAAGCGGTTCTATTGGCTCCAAAATGACCTCCACTCGGTGATGAATGACATTGAGTGAGGATCGGTCCCCACTCCTCTTCTGGCACACAACGACGAATCACCATGTCGGCGCATCGTCGGTAAAGAAACGATTTCTCCCACATGTAGAACTTCACATCATGATAGAATTTCTTATTCTTATAAGTACTCAAATCCTTGGGTGGAGGATATTTGGCGGCCAGGAAATTCACATAGTCGGCATACCATGGTGTAGGCGAGCTCACTTGCAAAATCTGCTCATCCGGGAATGTCTCCTTGATTGGAACTTGAAGTTCCTCTCCTTCCACCGGATTCTCTAGGCGAGAGATGATCGGCAACCACATTCTCACAACCACGACGATCCCGAATCTCTATATCGAACTCTTGCAGCAACAGGATCCACCGAATGAGTCGTGGCTTGGCATCATTCTTGTCAAAGAGAAATCGGATGGCTGCGTAATTAGTGTACACAATTGATTTCGTCCCAATCAAGTATGCGCGGAACTTGTCAAAAGTATAAACAACTGCTAACATCTCCTTCTCGGTCACCGTGTAGTTCGCCTGAGCTTTATCCAAAGTCCGGCTGGCATAATAGATGACACGAAAAATCTTGTCATTTTTCTGACCCAACGCAGCTCCAATAGCAATATCTCTGGCATCACACATCAACTCGAATGGCTGCGTCCAATCCGGCACAATCAAAACAAGAGCTGTGACTAAGGCTTTCTTCAAAGTCTCAAACGCAGCTGTGCAAGCATCATCAAAACAGAACTTGACATCCTTCTCCAACAGCTGACTCAATGGCTTAGCAACCTTTGAGAAGTCCTTGATGAAGCGGCGGTAGAATCCGGCATGACCCAAAAAACTACGCACAGCTCTATCATTGGTTGGTGGCGGGAGCTTCTCTATGGCAACAATCTTGGCTCGATCAACCTCCAAACCTGCAGCTGAAACTTTATGGCCAAGAATAATGCCTTCTCGCACCATAAAATGGCACTTCTCCCAATTAAGCACCAAGTTAGTTTCCTCACAACGAGCAAGCACAACAGATAAATTCTCTAGACAATGATCAAAAGAACTACCAAACACAGAGAAATCATCCATGAACACTTCCATCACACTCTCAATCAGATCATGGAAAATAGCCATCATGCATCTTTGGAACGTAGCAGGAGCATTACACAAATCAAAAGGCATGCGACGATAGGCAAAAATCCCATATGGGCAAGTAAAAGAAGTTTTGTCTTGGTCTTCCGGAGCAATCATAATTTGATTGTAACCAGAATAACCATCAAGAAAACAGTATAACTCATACCCAGCCAATCTATAAAGCATCTGATCAATGAAGGGAAGGGGAAAATGATCTTTCCTAGTAGCAGCATTCAACATGCGATAATCTATGCAGACTCTCCAACCAGTGACCACTCGTGTAGCAATCATCTCATCAGACTCACCTTTCACAACAGTCATCCCCCCTTTCTTAGACATCACTTGGGTAGGACTGACCCACTCACTATCAAATATAGCATATATAATCCCAGCATCAAGCAATTTCAACACTTCTTTCCTAACGACTTCTTGCATAATAGGATTCAAGCGCCTTTGAGGTTGCGCTCTAGGCCTAGCATCATCATCAAGCAAAATCCTATGCATGCAGACACTTGGGCTAATCCTTTTCAAATCAGAGATCGACCAACCAATAGCAGACTTATGCTTTCTCAACACACGCAACAAAGAATCCAATTCACAAGGAGTAAGAAGAGCTGATACAATTACCGGATACGTCTCACCATCACCTAGGAAGGCGTATCTCAAGTGATCCGACAACGGCTTCAACTCAAGCTTTGGGGCGGTCCCCTTTTCCTCCTCCATCTTTTTCTTCTCCTCCTCGGTGCGCAGCTCCAGAAATCGTCCTTTCCTATGTGCAATCTCTGCTACACTCTCCAATGCACTACAACACTCAAACAACTCATCAGAAAACAAATGCATATCAAGAGAAAAATCAAAATCAGCAGAGAAAAAGAAATGAGAGATGCAAGCCTCAAGAGGGTCGCCGAGACCCTTCCATGAAGATGGTGTGTCATAGGAATCAACTAGGCTCAGAAACTTGCACTCCTCCATGTCAATGTCTTCCTTCTCATCATAAAACTTCAAAGCTCGATATATGGAGAAAGTGTGGCTCTCATCATTCACTCTCAAAGTGAGCTCCCCATTAGCCACATCTATCAAAGCTCGTCCTGTGGCCAAGAACGGTCTCCCTAGGATCAACGGGATGGTCTTGTCCTCCTCAAAATCCAACACCACAAAGTCAGCTGGGAATATGAACTCGTTGACCTTCACCAACACGTCTTCCACTATCCCCCGTGGATATGTCATCGACCTATCTGCCATCTGCAACGCGATCGACGTAGGCTTCATCTCTCCAATAGCCAACCGTTGGAAAATAGATAAGGGCATGAGATTAATGCTTGCCCCCAAATCGCAAAGCGCCTTCCCAAACTGCTGGCCTCCAATGATGCAGGAAATAGTGAAGCTGCCTGGATCTTTAAGCTTGGTTGGGAGCTTCTTCTGCAAGATCGCACTGCACTCCTCATTGAGATTCACCATCTCAAATTCTCCCAACCTTTTCTTTCTCGAGATGATGTCCTTCAAGAATTTCGCATACTGTGGCATCTCCTGCAGCGCCTCCACCAATGGAAGATTGATGTGCAACTTCTTGAAGATCTCCAAAAACTTGGAGAACTGCTGTTTCACCCTCTCTTTCTGATGACGCTGAGGGAACGGCAAAGTCACTGTTGCTGGCGAAGTAGTCTTCTGCTTTTCATTCTTCTTTTTGCCAGAAACCTCAACGGTGACCTCCTCAGCTTCTTTCTCATCAACCGGCGACACGATCTCGTCCTCAAGCATCTTGGGTCCCTCATAAGTAGTCCCACTCCTCAAATTGATTGCCTTGCAATGCTCCTTGGGATTAACAATTGTATTGCTCGGAAATTGACCTTGTTGGTGTAGATTTGTAAAAGCATTGGCCAGTTGACCCAATTGGGTCTCGAACATCTTCATCTGGGTCCCCACAACAACAGCATTGGACTCCAACTTCTCCATCCCCTCATCGGACTTGGACATGAACTTCATTAGCAACTCCTCAAGATTCGGCTTCTTCTCTTCATTTATCACTCCGTTGGTAACCGAGAAGCCTGGTAGAGGTTGAATTGCATTGTTGGGATTCCCGTATGAAAAATTCGGGTGTGAGCGACCTCCTTGCTGATATTGTTGACCTCTATTGTAGCCGCTCTGCTGTCCACGCTGAAAGTTCCCAAAGTTTCTTCCATGAATGAAGTTGGCGTCTTCTACGCCTGTCGGATCCTCCACAACTGGTTCAGAATTTCCCATAGACATTGCTAAAATTTTTGAGCTCAGCTCTGCCAGCTGAGTCGAGATCATCGCCAGGGGATCTGAGCTGGATGCTGCAGCAACTTTCTTCAACAGCACCCTCTCGGACGGCCATTGATAGCTGGTAGCTGCCATACTTTCTATGATCTCCATTGCTTCTGAGCTTCCCTTCTTGAGTAGGGAGCCTCCAGCTGCTGTGTCCATAAACATCCTCGTGCGCTCTCCGCAAGCATTGTAGAACATGACGACTAAAGTCCCTTCATCAAAGCCATGGGACGGGCACTTCCTCAATTTCTCTTGATATCATTCCCATGTTTCTGCTAACGATTCACCTTCAAATTGTTGAAACTGAACGATATCCATCTTCAGCTTCAAAGTGAGACCAGGAGGGTGAAACTTTCGTAGAAATAGGTGTGCTACATCTTCCCATGCAGGATTGGCACCCAATTGCAGAGTGTGGTACCATGACTTAGCCTTGTCCCGCAGTGAAAAGGGGAATAGACGAAGGCGAATGATATCATCTGCTACGCCGTTCATCTTTATAGTACTGCACAACTTCAGAAACTGTCTCAAGTGCACGTTGGGATCCTCTACGGCACTACCTCCATATTGGTTCTGTTGTACCATGGTAATCAGCCCAGTCCTCAGCTCGAAATTATTTGCGTTGACTTTGGGCGGCTCTTGGTACTGGTACAGTTGAGTAAATGCCTCATCAATAGGCGGTTGTTTCTGCTCAGCAACAGTTTTCTGAGCATCCATCAACGCCTGCAACTGCTCTCTCAAAGCACAGACTTCTTCCGCAGTAGCCATGTGATCCAACTTGGCTTTGGTCGTCTGCCTGTTGTTATGGCGGCACGTAGCTTCAATTTCCGGATCAAAATCTACTAAAGGTAAATTTTTAGATCTTGTGTTCATATACCACCTAAACAATCCACCAGTTTCAAATTAGAACCACAAGAAAGGAGTAATTAACTTAAACAAATAACAGAAATAAAAATCCAGAGTAGTATCAAACAATTAACAGAATAGTACTGATAAAAATCAGTCCCCGGCAACGGCGCCAAAAACTTGTTCGCTATTTTATTTAACACGCCGCAAATGTACGGGTGCAATTGTGTATAGCAGTGACAAGGTTGAATCCACAGGGACTAATGGTTATCAATGCCTATTCTTAATTACTTTACTCTATCTGGAAAAATGAATCTTAAAGGTTTGATTTTGGAAAACAAACTTAAATTAAAGTAAAGAAACACTGAAAAGAAATCAAGCTGTGAAAATGCGAAGCAACAGAAGAAAGAGAGTTTCCCAAGGCAAAGGTTTCAACAGATTCTCCTAACTAACACGTTTGATTCAATTAATGAGATAATTCCTAAGGCAATCTCAAAGTTAATTCATACCCACTCCCGTGGCATGCAAATCGTTGATTACATGCAAGGTTATCATCCCTGGATCACACTTCTAACATGTAACTCCTAAAAGTACCTAGGATTAAAGCCTTCACAATTATTAATTCCCTTTAGAATTAAAATAAATGTGTTCTATGTTCTTAGTTCAGGTAATAATTATCATCTCCCAATCTCAAATTAAAACCTATGATTATGCTAAATTGGTGATCAAGTAATAAAGCAAACAATTACAACAAGAACATAAAAAGGAATAGAAATCTCAATTAATTGAATCAACAGTCAGAAATTCGAATCATGTTTACTCTCTAAACCCTGGGAAAAAGAAATCTAGCCACACATAGACATATGACTAACAATCAAAATCTCAATAAAACTAATGAACATTAAACAATAAAAAATCGTAGTGAAGTCGAGAATCTACAGTCTTGCTCTTGCTCCGTGTCTCACAACTCTCAGGAAAAATAAAAATGATCAAAAGTGCTTGGAATAAGCTAAAGGGTGGTATTTATATGCCCTAGGTCTTCTAGCTTGAAAATACTCCCAAAAGTCGCATTTTAGGTGAAATCCGGAAAATTGGGCAAGATTCGGCACCTCGCGCGGCCGCGCGCCTGGCCCGCGCGGTCGTCCAGAGATTTCTGCATCGTCGCACGGCCGTGGCATGCGGCCGCATGCCCGGACCGCGCGACCTCCCATCGCACGTTCTCGCGTGCGGCCGCGTGTCCTCCGACACGCGGACTTCACGACGCCCGTTCTTGCTCATCCGATGCCCGATTTAAGCCCCGTTTGCACCTATGGACTCGTCTCTTCACGTGCTTCATTATTCTTCATCCAAAATCTTCAGAAATCGAGTCCAAGAGCCTACAAAAACAACACGAGCACGGACGAGTAGTCTATTCCACAAAATTTAACAAATCAAACCAAAGACATTCAAGAACTCAATGAAATCACCCAAAAACTATGAATAAACGCGACAAAGGAGATGGAAAATGCATGTAGAACACTCCACCAGAATTCTCTATTACCAATGGTGTCATAAATGAAGAGAAGAAGCCAAATATGGAGGAGCTGATGATGAAGTTCATCTCTAAGGCAGATGAGATGATGGAAAGGATTGAGGCTACCACTGCTTCCTTGGGAAAACAAATGAAGATGTTTGAGACTTAATTGGGTCAAATGGCCACCGCCATCAGCAAGCTTCAGCAGTCGGGTAATTCCTCAAATAATGCCAAGGTGAACATAAAGGAGCAGTGCATGGTAATTGGGGTGAAGAGTGCAGTCGCATCTAAAAGTAGCCATGGATTTCGAGAGATTGGAGATAAGCCAAAACAAAGCCATGAGGGAAGCCGACGAGTTCCACCTCCATATCGTCCTCCCGAGTGGATGCCGTTTCCCCAGCGTCATTATAAGATCGTCGACTTACCGAGCGGGACTACACAAGAAGGGGCCAAGACGCCAAAGTATGAGAGTGCACCATCGGTTGTGGAGGAAAAAGATGAGGAGGTCACTATTGAGGTTTCTGGCAAAAAGAAGGATGAGAAGAATAAAGGAGCTTCGCCATCAACTATGACTATACCATTCCCTCAGCGCCATCAGAAAGAGAGGATGAAAGAGCGGCTCTCTAAGTTTTTAGAGATTTTCAAAAAGGTGAACATCAACATTCCATTGGTAGAGATGCTGCAGTATGCTAAATTCCTCAAGGATATAGTCTCGCGAAAGAAAAAGTTGGGGGAGTTTGAGACAGTAAACCTCAATGAACAATGCAGCGCGATTTTGCAGAGGAATCTGCCAGCGAAGGTCAAGGATTCGGGCAGTTTCACACTTTCCTATATTATTGGAGGCCAGCATTTCGGGAGGTCACTTTGCGACTTGGGGGCAAGTATCAATCTCATGCCTTTATCTATTTTTCAGCAGATGGCAATTGGGGAGTTGAAGCCTACATCTATGAGGCTGCAGATGACAGATATTTCGGTCACTTATCCACGTGGAGTGGTGGAGAACGTGCTTGTAAAGGTGGGGGATTTTATTTTCCCTACCGATTTTGTGGTTTTAGACATTCAGGATGACAACAAAATTCCGCTGATTTTGGGGCGCCCGTTCCTCGCAACGGGAAGAACTTTGATTGATGTGGAAAAAGAAGAGCTCACGCTGCGAGTTCATGATGAAAGTCAAAAGTTCTTTGTCTATGAACTATACCGCATCCATAAGGACGAAGTACCCAAGAAAGCAAAGGATCAGGGAAAGGTAAGAGTTGATGTTCATAATACTTTTAATGATGATCATTTTTCTCAGCAGGACCTAGGTGATCAAAAATCGCAGGGAGAATGAATGACTGGCAAGATTGAAGCAAAGCGCAGCTGAGTGCAGAATTGCTTGTACCAACCTCCTTGAAGATTCTACTGTTCTGTCGAGCTAACGACGTTAAAATAACGCTTATTGGGAGGCAACCCAATTTTGGTTAGTTCGTTTCTTTTTATTTGTTTGTTTGTTTTCGTGCCCCACAATTCATTTTCAAACTTATTATCCTTGGTGGTGAATAAGTTTGGGGGGATGTGTCTTTGTAGGTACACTTTTTTTTTTGTTCTTGTTTGTGTCATTGTCGTGTCGTTTAGTCTTACTTTGGTGATTTCTCTGTGATGTTACCTTGATGAAGATATGAGTAGTGTAGAGATTGGTTGGATAACTGGCTTATGATGATTTCTGATTTAAACTTGTGAAATTGCATGTGTTTGTGTTGATATTGTTGTGATTGAGCATGATTGTTGAATGATAAGCATGGTCTCTTTGATGTTTGCAATCAATGAAATCAGCTGTGAGATTTGAGCCTTGACTGTCACCATTTTAACAGTCTTATTTCTTATTCTTGCGTGATTGTTCGAGCATGCATGTTTCTCACTAGAACTTGTCTTGGGTTCTCCCTCGAGGTCACTTTGTGTGCTTAATAACTTTGAGATGATAGAAGGCTATCTTTGCTAGCCTATATTTCTCATAATTGTCATTTTACTATATATGATCCTAGTTTGCCCCATTTGAGCCTTATTATCCATATTCTTTGATTTAGCATTGGGTGGGAGCTTGGAAATTATTGATATGGGATAGTTGGTTTGTGGAGATGTGTGATTATGGATTATGAACTTTGATCTTGATTGAAAAATTCTAGTACCCTACAAGTTGTTGGAAAAAAAAAGCGAAAAGAAAATAAAATAAAAGAGAGGAAAAAAATTTGGAAAATAAATGGGTACAAATGATGCTTTAGAAAGTCATAATGTCATGAGAAATAATTGATGAGTTTCTCCCTCCAAGTTTGATTTTCATGTTTTTTCCACTCCTATATTGCGTTATTCATTAGTGTTTTGGGCGTTTCTTATTGAGTTGTTGAGTTGTCTATTGTTTAAATTGTATATTTTTGTAGAATAACTCGTCTGTGTTCGTGCTGTTTTTACAGGTTTTGGACTCGAATTGGGTAGAGTTTGATGATATTGGAGAGAAGTACTCGAAGAGACGAGTCTGTAGGCACAAACAGAGCTCAAATCGGACATCGAACGAGAGAGAACAAGCGTTGGGAAGTTCGCACGTCGGACAACACGCAGCAACATTCAGAACGCGCGCGTCGGACATCGCGTGGTCCAGGCATGCGGACGCATGGCCCAGCCGCGCGATGAGACAGGAAATACTGGACCACCACGCGGGCATGGGCCGCAGCCGCGCGAGCCGACCGAGTAAGGTCACGCTGGCACGTCATACGGCCGCGCGTGACACCGAGTTTCCGCCCCGGATTTTATCAGTATACGTGATTTTGGGGTATTTTGAGCCCTACAAGACCTAGGGCATATAAATACTCCCCAAGAACTTATTCTCTGGACATTTTATCACCTTTTGTCATATTTTCTATCTTTTGGAGCTATGAGAGACGGAGAACGGAACCTGAACAAGAATCGAAGATTCTCGATTTGACTACGGTTTTTATTGTTGAATGTTTTCTTGTTTTATTGAGATATTGATTCTAGTTCATATGTCTATGTGTGGCTAGAATCCCTTTTTCCCAGGGTTTAGGGAGTAAACATGATTTGAGTTTCTGACTGTTGTATAGCAGGAGCTCTCAATTATAAAACGAGAAAATTTAAATATAACTTGACAACAAAGAATAATAAGTATTGTGATATGACCTCTTCAGCGACGACGTCTTTAATAACATCTTCATTAATGGCATCTGAAATGACTTGATCCTTAAAGAGGTAATAACAATAGACAGTGATTTGCATCGCCCCTAAAGTTCCTCCAAACTAGTCAATTCTTTAATAATCGGACTTCAGTTCTTCATGCTTATCTCTGTGTTTGCCTTGATCTTGTCCAGTTTGAGTACACGGGGCTCTTTTGGATAAGGTCAATCCCGAATAATCAGGGTTGTAGTCCTACGAACAACACTGTTATTGGGGAATTCAATTTGATTTGCTTTAATCTTTCGGTCTTCAAGGGATGCATATTTTTTTCCTCATCAATGGAGATTGATTAGAGATTTATAAAATAAGAATGAATAAAAATTGAGAAAAATTAAAATAGTGTGATTATACGATGCTATGTAGGATAAAATACGTTATTCTAATAGGCCCCCTGTCACGACCAGACTTAATTAAGGATAATTAAGCCGGGAAACCGTGACTAAGGGAGGGAGGTTGGAAGTGGGGATAGAAAAAGAACAAACAATTAATGAAGGATCAACTCGTATCATTGTCAAGAAAAGGGAATTCATTAGATAATTGGTGTTAGTCACGATGACTCAAATTACTAGTAAGTTTAGAGGAATCTGACTAAGTTAAAATGACATGGTACTTAAGAGTACGCAGCGAAATAACATAATCTGATCACATGTGTGAAGACATATATCTAAGAGTTCGTTCATCTAACTTATTACAAAAGCTCTGCTCGTCACTTCATCTCCATCAGCCATTGCTCAACCTGTACATTTAGAAATATATGCAGGGCTGAGTACGAGAGTACTCAGTGGGCACGTATGCCTAAATATATATACATGCTTGTATAAAAACTATAAATTGTCATGCCATCATAAATAGTACAACTAAGGAGTTTTAGCTAAAAGGCCCAAGCTTGCTAAATTCATTTGTAATTCTTAAAGTTCGACAGCAGTTTAAATTCTCTTGTAATCTATCATATCTGAAGTTGTGTGCCGGAAAGGTGGCCACCTCTCATGGACACTTGACCGACCAACCCGCTAGATGACTTACGGTGACTGGTATACACTAGTCTTGGCAAGATAGCTATCAACTGCTCAGGATTCGAATTCGATTGCATCATTGGCAAACCAAAAGTAGATAGATATCATACACAAATCTTAAAACATTTATGACAAAACAATACTGAATAAATTTTCAATTCAAACTCTGTTGAAAAGAAATAACTTGCTTGAACGTAAACCTTTTTTTGATTGATATATATATATATATATATATATATATATATATATATATATATGAAAGTAAACCCACCTGATAGTAAAGCTTTGTGACAGTTCAAAGACTCATTGACTAGCTCTTACTCTTGTACTTGACCTTTAATCCGAGAATATAAAGTAAGACTATAACTCGAGGAAAATTCTCAAGTAAATGAGAATGCGTAAATTAACTATGCATGACTCATATTCCGTTAATAATAATCCAACTATTGGATTAAAGCTCATCTTATGAGATCATATTATTAATCTTAATTAATCGACTAATCTTAGGGGTTTGCTAACCCGTGTACTAATCTCATAACCTCGTTCTAAATTGATCCGTAATTAGAATAACTAAATTTAATCGATTAATCTAGATTAGTCATTACTCACGTGGAATAACTAATAGGAATAATAAAGGCAGCCCAATTTGCTAAAAAGGAAGCCCAACATTACTCTATTGATAGGATGTATAGAAGGAATTGGGCCTTAAAATCAATTAAAGCAAACAACCTACTTATCAAATAAAATCCAGCCCGTACTTAATAAAATAAATGGAAGCCCAACCAAAATTTTAGAATTCGGCCCATATATAACTTCTTGGCCCAATTAATCAAAACTAAAGCCCAAAAGGGGCCGGCCCATATGAAATAAAATAGCATCAGCCCAAGTGAGGTCCCTCTTTCTTGTTCAAAATAACGGCTCTCTCTCTCTCTCTCTCTCTCTCTCTCTCTCTCTCGTGCAATTCTTCCCACCGCAGAACAGAGTCACCGCCCCTCATCTGCCAAGATCCGCCGCGCCTCCGGACTTCCGGCGAGGTCGCGCCTCGTCTCTGAACTCTGGCGCTGTTTCTCTCAACCAGCCCGCTTCCCTTTCTTCTAATCAAGCCAGATGCACACATGCCGCTGCTCTCACTCTCTCAACACGCTTACTCACATCCATGTCTCCCTCTATCTCGTTCTGACAAAACGCACACAAGGAAGCTCTAATTTTTCCTTACACCAACTGAATCAACAGCCGGCGAGGCAGAGGGGCCGGTGAGTGGCCGCCATTTTTGTATCCAGCCCTCTTCCCTATCTCTCTCAAATCTCGACTGAAACAGAGAAAGCTCTAACTCTCTCTCAATTACACGCTCAAGGCAGATGGGTAAGCCCTAATTCCATGCTATTATAATTCCTCGTTTGTGAATCTCTTGATGAACCATAGCTATCAAAGTGTAATGTATACCCAGTTCGTGAAACTTTGTTCTATGTCGATTATGCAAGGGTATTACTGCGTTTATGCATCCTATTTTCTGTAACTAGATTTGGTCCTTCATCATCTTATACATGTTGGATTTCTATATGAGTAAAATATGTGATCTGTTGGGGCGTGAAACGTGTAACATGAAAGAGAGCAGGTTGAGATGATATATACCTTGTATTTTTGTTCTATGTTGAATGGTTGCTGTGTTGCTATAAATTTCAGTGGATAAAGAGGTGAAATAAAATCATGTTGTTTTCTTTAAACCCTTGCAGGTGATTGAGTTATGCTTAATTGTTACTGTTTTGGGGAAATTTATGATTGTAATTTTAGTTTTTATTTGCTTGATTGGTGAGTGTTTGTGATGAGTGGATTACATTTTGTAGGGGGTGAAGTTTTTGTGAAAGTATTGGACTTGAGAGATTTTATGGAGAAATAGTAATCGAGCGCTCGCTGGTTTCTATCCAGCGCTCGCTGCAACTCCAGCCGATTCGCCCAGCTCGCAGGGTGCCCCAGCTGTTTCGCCCTGCTCGCGGGGTGTTCCAGCCGTTTCATCTAGTGGACGGTCAAATCCCAGCCACCATTACAGCCGGCGCTCAAATTCCCAGCTGGCACTCCAGCCGACGCTCAAATCTCCAGCGAGCACTCAACTCCCTCGCTCAAGCCCAGCGGCGCTCAATTACTCACTCAACACCCAGTGGCCGCTCACTTTTACCCAGCGCCCGCTGGGTGTGTTTCCTCACGCCTAGAGTATAAATAGATTATTTCTCTTTTCGCGAGGGCACACTTTTTCAGATGCAGTTCTAACAATTGTTCCAGATGCCAGATTTCCTAGTTAGGGTTATTGCTTTGATTTTCATCCTGACGCCTAGAGTAATTCAGTAGTTAGAGATTTATTTTCCAGTTATCGTCATTACTGTAAGTTTCCATTTATTGCCTAGATAAAACTCTTAGATTTATGATTTCAATGCAGTATCTGTTATTTCTTCGAGTATGCTCTTTAGATTAATTATTATATACGATTTAGATTGCTGCCTAGATAATTGATGTTTTATTTAAAAACTCTAGCGTAGAATTACATGCTATTTTATTACTGCTTATTTACATTTGATTTCCCCCTAGATAGTTTTAAATGCTTTATTTCAATTACGTGTTTGTTAATGAGAGAGAGTGTCAGACACAAAATATTGATTAGAGTGTTTAGGTTTAATTTCTTGTTAATTATGTGCAACACGAGCGAACGCTCTGCTTAGCCTTCCTTGAGAGTACGACTTGGATTAGCTTATTCCACTCCAATTGACCTCGTACGATTGTGAGTCAATTCGATAGGTGTTTAGAGTTGAGTCAAATTTTGGCGTTGTTGCCAGGGAAGGCTTTAGGCGTTTTATTGTGTTGCTTTGTTTTATGTGTTTATTTTATTTCTTTCTTTTGACTCGGTTATTTTCTCCCTCCTATGTTTGATAAGAAAATTGGTGCCCTAAGTCGACAACATTAATCGGCCTAGCGAGGTGTTTAGAAGTTACCGCAAAGAAGTGTTTAGAAACCGCAGGGAAGAGTTTGAGTCCAATTCAAACAATTCTGTGGAAAATGTGCGTGAACGTGCAGAAAGTTTTTATTCAAAGGCAAAGGTGCAGATTGCCCCCTGAACTACACCTCCCCCCTATAGCTTTTAGCCCCTCATACTCAGTCAAAGTGAGTTGACCTCCCTGAACTCCCGAAAGAAGGGTGCAAATAACACCCTCTGCTAAACTTTAATTTTTTTATTTATTTGGGGTGGGCCCCACCCCAAAGGGTCAACCGAGGGGAGGTCGGCGCCGAGCTCGCTAGATTTCGGGGAGGCCATGGTGGAGTTTGGAAATATAGATGGGAGAGAAGAACTCTTGTGCGCAGGCAACAACCTCGCTGAAATTCAAAGAGAACATGAGGCATGGAACAACGATTTCGCAGAAAGGGAGATGAGAGGCTGATTGATTTTGAGGGCGACGCTGGTAAGGTGTCAGGGTGGGGCTGCGAGGAGGCGGCGATTACCCGCCGATTTTGAGAAAAATGGTGAATGGAGGCTGATTTCCGTCGGAGAAGGGGAAGACGAACGAGAGTAGTCGACGGCGTGGCGAGATGGCGCAAACTTCAGATAAGGAAGGTGGTGTTATGCCTTGGGAGATGGATATGGATATTGGAGATTTAGGGAGGAATACATTCTGATTTTGGATAAGATGAAATTTTCTGAATCCATTTTTTTTTTCTGTGGAGATCTATTTGTGGGCATTTGGGTTTCCTTTACAGAGGAAATGAAGAACGGACCGAGATGAATGAGGTGCCGGAAAATTTCAGAAAAAGATGGATGAGCGGCCATGGATGCCGAAAACTGAAAGAAAGAGCTCGATTAGGGCTCGTTTTTACAAGTAGAGTGCACCTGGAATTGAGAAATTGAGAGGAGTGAAGGAGGAGATAGGAGCAGACGAAGGGAGAAACGCCGACGGCCGGGCGCGGCCTCGCTGGACTCAACCGCGACGGCCACCAGATGAGAGAGAGAAGATGACGCTTGAAATAAAGAAAAAAAAAATTAAGCAGTCGGCGTTTGAGCGCCGTTTAGCAGATGGTGTTATTTGCACCCTTCTTTCGGGAGTTCAGAGAGGTCAACGCGCTTTGACCGAGTATGGGGGGCTAAAAGCTATAGGGGGTGTAGTTCAGGGGGCAATCTGCACCTTTGCTATCAAATACCAATCTGGAGGACACTGCAGATACTGACTGTTTACCTCATTTTTGGTTGATCATTGCGGGTGTTGGGACGCACTGTTGAGCATGCTTTGTGCATATTTGTATTATTTTATACTTGCTCAATGACTTTGTGTGCGTTCTTATTATTTTGTAGGGCGTCGTGGTATTTTTGGCGTTTCGCGAAGTTTTTGTTGATGTGTCTTAGATCTCACTCTTCGCAGAGTTTGTACGGGGGCCTCCACGACCACCGCCGCCTCGGCGCCGCCCGCAGGCAGCACCGCTTGCCGCCCCGTATCACTCGCTGGCCCAATTCTGCGCAAGGGCTAGGCGGCTTTTTCACTGTATTTTCTTAGAATTTTGATGGAAAGAAACATACTAGGAACTTTTGGATTACGCTAGATCGTCGTTTACTTGAATCGGTTGTATGTACCATCTATTGATTTGCTAGTTTCTACAAGCTTTCCTAGTAGTTTCTTTGCCTAGACAATTGAGCATGTTTAGATAATGATATTTAATGTTGGTTTATGCTTTTGTTAATCCTATCGCCTAGTTAGCGTAGTATATCGTTGTTTGATTCAATTGTTGAATTCTCCGTTGGTTTTATGTGGTGGATTTCATCTATGCGTTCTTAGGATTAATGGTGATTAATGTTCTCTCTGAATTTGGATGCTTGTCCTTTTATCTTGCCTAGATAATTGTTGCTTTCTAGATTGTTAGATTAGAACCTTAGCTCTTTATGCTTTCTTATTGTTTTCTTATCTGCTTCCTATTTATCTCCTAGATAACTTTTTATGCTTATTACAATTACGCTTTAATTAATCGGTGAGAGAGTGTCAGACCCAATCTTATGATTAGAGTATTTAGGTTTATTTCTTGTTTTCTGTGCGTAGCATGAATAAAGCTCTGTTTAGCCTTTCTTGTGAGATGACTTGGGTTAGCTTACTACACTAGGACGACCTCGTACGATTGTGAGTCAATCCCTTAGGTATTTTGGGTTGAGTCACTGACTCTAATCATTCTGAAAAGTCTAGAGGTGATCAAACAGAAGAAGAAGAAGTGCAATCCAATCACGACAGAGAAGAAATGGCAGTAAGAAATCTGCAGTACATGGGAGATTTTACCCAGCCTGTCATTGAGGCTACGAGTTCAGCTATAGTTCTTCCTACGGCCACGAGTTGACGCCGAACGATTCAAACTTACTTCCACTCTTTTACGGGCTGCCTATTGAAGATGCTCTGACGTTTATCCGAGATTTCTGCACCCAGGTGCAGACCTTCCTGCTTTTGGATATCACAGAAGATCAGCTGAAGCTTAAATGCTTCCAGTATGCTCTGAAGGATAGGGTAAGGACGTGGCTGTTATCCCTGCCGCCAAACTCCATTACTACTTGGGGAGAGGCATGCGAAAAATTTATGCTGAGGTTTTATCCCAATCACAAGACATAGGAGATTCGTACACAGATTATGAATTTCATCCAAGGAGCTGATGAGTCATTCCATGAGCGTGGGAAAGATTTCAAGAGCTGCTCCGGCAATGCCCACAGCATCAGCTGCCTCCTGTCATGTTGAGCCAGTTTTTCTATGATGGACTGATCCACACAACTCAATTCATGGTGGACAACACTACTGGGGGAAACATAGCCAGGAAGACAGCTGCAGAGCTCAATCGGATTTTCCAGACTCTAGCTGAGAGTTCCCAACAAAAGTCGACCTGTGGACGACGGGTTGAAGCGAGTGCAATGGCACCGAATTATGAGCTACAAAAGCAGATGGCCGAGATGATGAGTAAGCTGCAGCAGCTAAAGATGAGCAAGGCAGAAATTTCTCCTGTCCGAGAGCAGAATATAGAAAGCTGTAGAATCTGTGGTGATTTTGGCCATGGAATTAATAAGTGTCACATAATGGGAGAATACACACCAGAAGGACAAGCTGAAGTTTATGCTGCTCAAGTATATTCAAACAGACCGCAGTTTAATCAAGGGCAACAAAATTTAAATTCTGGTTGGAGGAGTCAAGCTCCTAGGGGGGTCAAGATCAAATCAAGGAAAGCAGTTTCGCAGACCTCCACAGCAAATGGGGTATCACAATCAGCAGCAGAATTTCTTTCCACCGCAGCAGAATTTTCCTCAGCAGTACAATTAGGATTTTATGTAGCAGAATAATTTTGAGCCCCAACAGCAGCAGTACCAACACTCGGGACCATCATTTGAGGATACGATGTAGACATTTATGCAAGCTAGCAAGCAAGCGATGAAGGCTTAGAGTGCTACCATCAAGCGCCTCAAGACTACAGTTGGGCAACTCACGAGGGCTTTAAATCAGCTGCAGCAGCAGCCAACTGGAAAGTCCTCCACTCAGGGCCAACAGCTACATCAAGCTCATACTATTGAAATTGTCAAAGAAGATGCCCCAAGGATAAAGGGATTTGATGTTTTGCCTCAAAGAGTGGAGCGTGATAGGGAAGGTTTTCAGTAGGGAAACTTGGGGAAAGACACCATTGGAAAATGGAGAAGCAAAACCGTGGAAGTAATTAAAGCTATCCAATGTCCCAGCAAGCCTCTGCCACCTGTCACTGCTGATCCAACCCAACCACTACCGAAGCAAGAAGATCCTGGCAGCTTCATTTTTGGTATTGGTTTGGGTGGACTTGAGGAGGTCTCAGGAATGCTCAATTTGGGTGCGGAAGTCAATTTGATGCCACTTGACATTTTTTAGAAGCTGGGCAGGAAGGAAGACGAGTTGAAGTGCACTGATATGAAAATAGAGCTAGCTGACGGCTCTATTAACAGCCCACGAGGACTTGTGGAAGATGTGGAAGTCGTAGTGTAAGGGATTAAAGTGTTAGTGGATTTTTTGGTGCTCGATGCGGGCACGGGAATTAGAGGAGAGAATGTTCATCTCGTTTTGCTTGGCCGACCTTTCATGGCCACCACTCATACTCGCATTGACGTGGGACCTAGAACATTGAGTATGGCTGGGTCAGGTAGATCGGTTACATTCTCAGTTTTTGATAAGAAACCTATTACTCCTAATCTATCATTGCAGCATTATTCTTATGTTGAGATATTTTATGTTGTGGAGGAGGATCGCATTGTGTAGGAATTTCTTGATAAGTTGCAGGATGAAGACGACATTAAGCAAGACTTCCTTGCTAACTTGCAAGATGAGATGACTATTGAAGAAGAATTTCTGGACAAGCTGCAGCAAGAAGATAATTTGGTGGAAGAGGATATTGTACAAGAATTCCTAGCTAACTTGCAAGAGGAGGCAGCCATTGAAGAAGAATTACTGGACATGCTGCAACATGAGGATGATTTAGTGCAAGATTTGCAGTGTGCACTTCATATCGACGAGAAAGAAGAGATGAGCTTTGAACTTGGCTCCCAAAGAGGTGTTAAAGTGAGATCAATTGATGCTATGAGCGTAGTATACTCATCAGGAGTGCCCACAACTGCATTGAAAGATGATGTACTGACACATGAAATAAAGCAGTTGAAGCTTCAATCGGACTTTGGTTATGGGTTCCTTTTAGTCGGGCTGGCGACTTTAAAACTAGCGTTGCATGGGAGGCAACCCATGATTTTTCTTAGTTTCCTTTGTTTTTGTTTTTCTTTTGCTTTGTTTGATTTTTGTTGGGTTATGTCCTTGGTGTATGGTGCAGGTTCTGTGCTTTTGGGATTGACATCTTGTGTGGATGAGAAACATGCATGGCAATGCGGAACTCCATGGACTCATCTCCTTGATTGATATTTCAGGGAAGTGTTTCTCTTACAATCTTATTTCAGGCAGTGTTTTGCTCTAAGTGGGGGGAAGGAGAAGGGAGAGCCTTGGTTTTATTGATTTTGGTAAATACGGGAGAGTTTCTTTGTGTGTTTCATTGGTTGGGAAAATGGTCCCCTTGCATTTAGTGGATGCTTAAAATTGAGCTTGTTTGTATTAATCCTTTGAAGTTGTGGTTCTCAATGTGATATTCGGGTTTGTGCCGATTGGTGGCTGTTCTTGTTGTTCTCTTATGCATATCTCTTGATTGGTGTGATGAATTAGAAGTTTTTGTTGCAACACATTTGTAAGCAGTTGAGACGTGATTTGTCCGGTAGATGCTAGAGGGAGTGTTGTCAGTGTGATTGCCTACGATCTTATCTTGATGTTATAAAGTTTTGTGAATGTTGAAATATTTGACAGCTCTGAGTCTCTACTCCTCTAGTGTTACTATGAGCATGAGAAACTGCGTGGGAAGACTTTGGATTACCTCCAAAAGGCTTGATCTCACAAATTATGGCTTAACTGTTGAAAATGAAAGATAAAGTTCTTAAGAGAATTGAAAAATGGTGAAAATATAACAGTGAAAACATAAGATAATGATTATAAAGGCGATCACATTAGTGAATTCACTTCTAGCGGAGAATTGAGTCTGATCGAATCATTTGTATTATAATGGTGTTGCTTCTTAAAACTTTTACTTACACCATTTGAGAGATATGTGTTGAGTGAAAAACTTGAATTGGTTTGTTGAATATTTGGTTGGAATCGAACATTGTGAACCATTTCTTCGTTTGATTTATATGGATTTTGTTTGAGGACAAGCAAAAGGCTAAGTGTGGGTTGATGCTTAATTGTTACTGTTTTGGGGAAATTTATGATTGCAATTTTAGTTTTTATTTGCTTGATTAGTGAGTGTTTGTGATGAGTGGATTACATTTTGCAGGGGAGTGAAGTTGTTGTGAAAGTATTGGACTTGAGAGATTTTATGGAGAAATAGTAACCGAGAGTTCGCTGGTTTCTGTCCAGCGCTCGCTGGAACTCCAGCCGTTTCGCCCAGCTCGTGGGGTGTTCCAACTATTTTGCCCAGCTCGCGGGGTTTCCCAACCGTTTCGCCCAGCTCGCGGGGTGTCCCAGCCATTTATCCCAGCTCGCGGGGTGCCCCATCCGTTTCGCCCACTCGTGGGGTGTCCCAGTCGTTTCGCCCAGCTCGTGGGGTGCCTAGCTCGCAGGGTGTTCCAGCCGTTCCCAGCCACCATTACAATCGGCGCTTAAATTCCCAGCCGGTGCTCCAGCCACCATTACAGTCGGTGCTCAAATCCCAGCCACCATTCCAGCCTTTCCTCACGCCTAGAGTATAAATAGATTATTTCTCTTTTCGCTAGGGCACACTTTCCCATACGTAGTTCTAGCGATTGTTCCAGACACCAGATTTCCTAGTTAGGGTTATTGCTTTGATTTTCATCCTGACGCCTAAAGTAATTCAGTAGTTAGAGATTTATTTTCCACTTATCGTCATTACTGTAAGTTTCCATTTATTGCCTAGATAAAACTCTTAGATTTATGATTTCAATGCAATATCTGTTATCTCTTCGAGTATACTCTTTAGATTAATTCTTATTTACTATTTAGATTACTGCCTAGATAATTGATGTTCTTATTTAATAAACCTAGCGTAGAATTACATGTTATTTCATTACTGCTTATTTACATTTGATTTCCGCCTAGATAATTTTAAATGATTTATTTCAATTACGTGCTAGTTAATGAGAGAGAGTGTCCGACACAAAATATTGATTAGAGTGTTTAGGTTTAATTTCCTGTTAATTGTGTGCAACACAAGAGAATGCCCTGCTTAGCCTTCCCTGAGAGTACGACTTGGGTTAGCTTATTCCATTGCAATTGACTCGTACGATTGCGAGTCAATTCAATAGGTGTTTTGAGTTGAGTCAGTGATCAATGGAGGAGTGGATGAGTGGAGGAGTTTCAAGCTCATACTTACCTCTTAGAAGAATTCTAGGCAGCAGTCAATAACTTTTCTCTTCCTCCAAATGTTGGGTGAATGAGGAAAGTAAATATGTTGATAGAAAGAGGGTGTAGGCTGAAACTTGAGTGCCTACACCTCAAAAGAGCTTGGAGGAGATGGCCTAGATGTAGGGGTGTGGCAGCATGTACTCTTAGCAGCTGAGATGGGATATCAAAAGGGCATGGCAAATTCAAAAAAAAGAAAAGTGAGCTGCTGCTTGTACGTGCATATGTTATTCAAGATTGCGGACTTGTAATAATGTAGGAAAATTGTGAGGTGACTAATAAAATTCCTCAGTCATTGTATCAATTTCATGTCTGCAAATTTGGATCTGTAATTATCCATTCTGCTCTTTATAAATAACGATGCTTCGTTATAAAATTTCTACGAATCAAATCTCTAATAAATCCCGTATCTGATAATTCTGCCTTGCTAATATCTAAATTAAAATCCGCAGATTTAATTAACTTAACAAGTCGGAATGAATTCGCGACTTTAGTAACAAAAATAAATAGAATAATATTTTATCAAAGTAAATAAATAACATGACTTTGCTAAGTCCGTTACAATTCTGAAAATAATAATTATTGACTGGCTCAATAATTCACATTGCATTTATCGCACGCAGGATTAACATGCATAAATAAATAATAACTCTGCTTCTTAGAATATATAATTTTGAAACATAAGTTGAATTCATAGCATAAATATTGAGTTTTATTAACTGAAAGATGCAATAGTTAATTATCGCATTACTGGTCTTAATCACAAATAAAAGAGCGGGCTACTATACCCCCTAAAATTTTTAAAAAGAGTAGGGGTATTTTTGTAATTTAAAATTAAAAAACATGATTTTGTACTGTAATTGCTATGTAAGCTTTAGAGTTAAGATGTTGTGAAGAAGTGAACACATAATTAATTTATGCATATCATGCTTGGAGTGGATTCTAGAGATTTATTTTTTGAATTTGATATTGAAAGTTACTTTGCCTTATAAAGTTTTATGGGATTTTGGCAAATTAAATTACGAACTATTTTGAATTTGTAATTTTAACGTGACTTTTGAGTGTGGCGAATTAAATCACTATTTTTTCAACTTTTGTAATTCCATCCCATAAATTTTTTTTCGATTCTGAGAGTGTTGAATTGGAGCTTACGTGGATTGGGAAAGACGACGTTGTTTTTGTGAGGCTTAAACGACGTCGTTTCGTACAATTTCAATTAAAAATTTCTCCATATTAGAAAGGGATTGTATCATGTATTTGCACCATAATTTTCAATATTTAGTAATTTGATTGCAGACTACGTCGTAACATGAATATTACGTGGATAATTAATCCACGTAAACTCCAAGTCAACAATCCAACTATCGGAAAAACTTAATTGTAAAAATTGAAAAGATGATGATTTAATTCGCCACATTTCAAAAGTCACGCTAAAATTGTTAATTCAAAATACTTCATGATTTCATTTGCCAATTTTAATTTTTTGAAGTTGTTTTGTATGAACTTGAAAATCTATTTGAAATATTATTTTTGTAATTTAAATGATATTATAATTGTATTAATGATTATTATTTATTTTTAATTTAATTTATTTTTATTTTTTATTTAATTATTAATTTAATTTTAAAAAGTTAGACGCCTCTGAATCGAAAGTCTCGCTCTACCCTATATATAGTAGATGATATTCAAATTAGTGATTTCCATATATGGAGGGGCTTCATAGTAAGGAGGTATTGAATCCCATTCAAATTGTAACAAACGAGATTCTATACTTCATTCTTTTAAGCCATATTTGCTTTTCTTCTTGAAATTAATAATTTTATACAACTACTTTGGATATAATAGACATGCATGTACTAAAATTGAGTGGTATTCATCAAATACCAGGCGCGATAGTTAAGTTACAATACATGGACAAAAATATGTGTACATCCGCTGAAATTAGGATTTATTAATCTTCAATTAATACTATACAATAAAATCAGGATTTATTAATTAATCATATTAATTAGAGTGGATGCATACGAATATATATACATATAGAAAATGAATGCTATGCATTCCTAATAATCAAGAAAATATTGTGCTACTATTTTTTTTTTTTTTTGGATATCATTGTACTACTATTAGAAAAACAGAAAATGAAGAAAATTATAATGTACGAATTTCACTTCCACAATCAAGATTGATCTGAGTTGTTACACTTGCACGTAACCCCCAAACTCTCTCTCTCTCTCTCCCTCTTCTCTCTCGTTCGTCTATACAATCAAGTTGGTGTATGTATATCCGTGTCTAAATTTGTGATCTGGGGTGGCGGATCGTCACAACAACAAACAGGAGAGAAAAACAAAGAGATTTTCATGGAAGAAATTGATTCCCGCGACTTATCGTCGTCGTCGGATTCCGAGGAGGAAAAACCATCGTCGATCAAGGGCAAGAAGGTCTACCGCCTCTTCGGAAGGGAGCGGCCCCTTCACATGGTCCTCGGCGGTGGCAAACGTAAGTTCCAAAACTCACTCTAAATTTTCAGTTTTTGACTACGTGAAAATCGAATATTTTTATTTTTTTTGCTTTAATGAGAAGGTGCCAATTTCATTTCCAAGAATCCTGATGTGTTTAATTTCTTATTTTTATTTTATTTTATTTCGGTTGTGTTTTTACATTTGTACACGAAATGGAACTTGCATTATCCGGATGTGGAATGCTGATCATATTGTGTAAGCTTCTTAAAAATTTAGATGTTAGATTACGATAAGAATTTCCTTATTTTCCATTGTTTAGTTTCTGTTTTTGCAATTTTCGGGGAAAGAATTGTTTCTCAATTGTCATCAGTGGCGGAGCCAGGATTTTTTTTGGGGGGCTGCCCCCGGAAAAATTTTTTTGGGGGCATTCAATACATTTTAGACATTTTTTACTAGAATACAAATATAATAATAATAATAACAACATTTTCATAGATAATATAATTCAAAACATTTACTAATTTTTTTTTGGGGCATTCAATACATTTTAGACATTTTTTACTAGAATACAAATATAATAATAATAATAATAAAAACATTTTCATAGATAATATAGTTCAAAACATTTACTAAAATTTTTTTTGGGGGCATTCAATACATTTTAGACATTTTTTACTAAAATACAAATATAATAATAATAATAATAATAATAATAATAATAATAATAATAACAACATTTTCATAGATAATATAGTTCAAAACATTTACTAAAATTTTTTTTGGGGGCATTCAATACATTTTAGACATTTTTTTACTAAAATACAAATATAATAATAATAATAACAACATTTTTAGACATATTTAAATTTTTTTTTTCAAAATTTGGGGGGGCTCTAGCCCCCCCCTAGCCCCCCCTGGCTACGCCCCTGATTGTCATAGCTTATTAGAGATTCATGTGAAGAGATGTACGGTAATTAGATTGCTTTTCTATTTTCTTTGATCTGAGATGGCATACTAATTGTAGGCCTCTTTAACTTTTCGCTTTTTCTTTTCAATCCCTTCAACTTCGAGTTTAGTTTTCCTGAATTTCTATGTAGCTTATTAATCAAAATAATGGTTACTAACTTTTTCGTTTATTTGCTCTTACACAGTAATATTATTTGAGGATTTTTTTTTTCTCTAGGCATTAATGTTTAAGCTTGTTATTGATGTGCATTAGAAAGAAGTTTGCTTGATAATAAAAGCAAAATGCCTATTTAACATTGCAACTCAAAAAATGTAGGCTGAAATGTGGGTTGTGATAGTAAAAAGGTGTTTACTTTGCATGATTGATACGATACATGATTGAGTATTTTTACCTCAAAATTAGGATTTATCCAATCAGACCCTTTAATTGGAATATGAATCAACCAAAGGTAGCTAGCTCAAATGACAGAAATAATCAAGGGCCTTGGTATATCCAATCCATTTTATTTAACAAGCGATAAAGCCTTACTATTTATATCTATCAAGGCTAATTCTCAAACGTAAATGCCCCCTAAGTAGATATTGATTTAGGAATCGTGATTGAGCCCCAGTGAAATGAGAAGTTGTATGTGTATACAAGGATCTACACATCTCATTGCATTAGTTGTATGTGTATACAAGGATCTACACATCTCATTGCATTTGACGGCAATTATGAGTTACAATCTTATGTTGTGGTGATCAGATGCCGATGTAATTCTATGGAGGGATAAAAAAGTTTCAGCAGGAATCCTAGGTGGCGCTACAGCTATTTGGTTTTTGTTTGAAGTGCTTGAATACCATTTTGTGTCCTTGATCTGCCATGGCTTGATCCTTGGTTCGGCTTTACTCTTCTTGTGGTCGAATGCTGCTTCCTTCCTCAGCAGGTGTGGTCTCATTCTATGCTTTATTAGGCTTGCTAGTATCATTGTTAGTTTTAGTTGATGTTTATGCCGTTTCAATTCTGTTTCTGGTAGATCTCTTCCAGAAATCCCGGAATTAAGAATTCCTGAAGCACCAGTAGTAAAGATCACCGCTGCTTTGAGGATTTGGATCAATAAATCTTTAGCTCTTTTGAGGGATGTTGCATCAGGGAGGGATATGAAGAAGTTTCTCGCGGTATGTAGTTTACCTCATCAGTTGATCACAGCATTTTGATCACTAATTATGGCTTGAACAACTAGTAGCTTTGTTTTTTTTTACTTCATCGTGCAAATATTGATTTATATCATACAAACAAATGCTCGGAAATGTGATTGTGTGCATTACACACCAATATGAAAGTAATAATTTTCCTTTCAATTTGCAGGTGATTGTTGGCTTATGGATTATGTCAGTTGTTGGGCGTTACTGTGAATTCTTGACAGTCCTATATACATGTATAAAGTTTAATGTATATGGTGTTAAGTTAACTAGCTATTTTCATCAAATGTGGGAGTTGTGACACAATTATGTTTGTTTTGAAATAGTTATGGTGGTGGCGTTCAGTGCACCCCGATTCTATGAGAAGTATGAAGATCAGGTAGACGCGTTTGGTGAGAAGGCAGAAGCCGAGTTTTGGAAACAGTATGCAGTCTTTGATGCCAAAGTTTTGAGCAAGATACCAAAGTATAATAAAAAGATGGCATGAGCATGAATATTACTACCATTTTCACTTGGTAGTCTTCTAAGATGCAGTGATAAATTATGGTTGAATTACCATGGTTGAATTTAGATTTATTTGCATGATTACGTAGGAAGCTTAGTGGTTCGATCATTTTATGTTGATAAGTGATTATTTGTAGAGTGTTAGCCCTCAACTCTTTAGGCATATGTTTGCTTTGAAGCTTAGTGTTGCAATAATTCATGTATTATTCTATGAAAATTTGTATTAATTCAGCTTTGAGTTAATGACAAGTGATTTTTTGTGGTTTAGATGATTGAAAAAAGGGTGCCACTTTTTCTTCTAATAAATGAGACAAGGTTTTTTTTGAAAGGTAAATAAGATAAATAAAAGTGAGTACAAGGGGTACTCAACATGAGAGCAGAATACATCACATGTCAAGAAGAAGACTCGGAAGGAAAACAACGGATTGGATCAACAAATCAATCCTGAACCGAAAAATAAAGTTATTAGACAACATAGCCTTAATCCATCTCCATGTGCAAAAAATAATGTTATCCATGGTTTCAGCAGAATCAACGCATCTATCTTTGAAGATTCTCTGATTTCGAGCTTTCCGAATTCTCCAACAAGCACATTGCCAAATCATGTTGAACATCAATTTATCCATCTAGTTCTTGCCCAAGTTGACAAACTCACAGAAATGTTCCAAGAGAGGCAAGGGGTCTTGAACCAGCTATAAATTTTATTCCACACGAGGGAAGCAGAAGGACATACTAGCAGCAAATGATGGGTCAATTCTTGGTGTGAGGAACAACTTGACTATTGACCTCAAGGGCATTTCTTCTCTTCATCAGGTTGTGTCTGGTAGGAATACGATCCTGGAGAGCTTTCCACACAAATGCTGAATAAATTTCATCCAAATTCTTCTGAAAGTAGACGGAAGGTTGTCCACGATCAAACAAGTTTTATATATCTCCTTGGTTGAGAACGCATCTGAAGTCGTTGCTGGAGAGAAGGACAGACCACAGTTCCAGAAATTCAACAGAATTGAAAACCGGAGTCCAGTTAAAGCACCACACACCCAGAAGCATCCCATGTTCCCAACCTTAACAGATTTCTGAGACGATAAAAGATACAAACTTCTGAATCTGATTTTTAAAATACAACCCTCATCAATCCAAAAATGAATAGACAACCCATTTCCTATAGAGTGTGATACATTTTCGTTAAAAATCTTTCCCTCCACCCCGTTTAAAAGATTTTTTCATATCCCTCCACCAAAGAGATTCTGAATTGACTTTGTTCAAGACTCTAAAATCAACAGAAAACCCCCCATATCTAGATCTCAGAATCCTAACCCAAAGTGCATTTTGATTGTTAGACCACCTCCAGAACCATTTACAAAGAAGAGCTAAATTAAAAGATCTCACACCAAGTCCGCCATCAAATTTACTTCTACAAACTCTATCACCCAAGAGATTTTATTGCTATTTTCCTTCCCCCCCTAAGAAGTCACGTTGCAGCTTAGACAAGGAATTGATAACACACAAAGGAGCTTTGAAGAAGGAGAGGTAGTAAAGCGGTAAAGCTGATAATTCTTCCTCCGAAAGAAAGCTTTCTTTTTTCCCAGCCTGCTAATTTCAATCACCACCTTCCAAGTCTCTTTTGCACCAATCGGGAGCCCGAGATACCAAAAGGGCAAGCTTCCAATTTTGCATCCAATAAATGTGACAAGTTTTAGACTCAACAAATTCCTTATATAGATGGTTTGTCATTGTCGAAGAAATACGAAATAGGTTATGTTGTGTAAGACAATCATCCTGCGATTAAGTTTCGATTTATTTTAAATTATCATGAATACTAAATGGAAATTTTCATTTATACCAGAAGCAATTAGTCATTACTCTTGTCTTATTTTTCATTTATACTATACATCAAGCAATTATTCAAGAGTATTACTCTTGTCTTTCACAAGCTACCAATTTTTTTTTACAACAGTAACATAAAACTAAATAAATTAATGCATGCTTCATCATGTTGATTTATTATTATTATTATTATTATATTATATTATTATTATTATTATTATTATTATTATTATTATTATTATTATTTATATTTATTTACGTACGTCGGTGCGTGAAACATTGATCTCTTTAGTGCATTCACCTTGCCCTGAAGCTTTCATTCAAGAGATTGCATGCATCTCCACAAAGTGTAACCAAAATCAACTGAAACTTACCTAGCAAGGTGCACGTCGAATCCTCTATTTCAACATTATTTTTTGTAAAACATCCGTATCCCATAAATTAAAATTATTATTTCAATATTTATCATAAAAAAGTTATAATATTAATGAAACATAATTAACAATTGCTTTATAAATAATTGATGTTTACAAAATATCTACCCGATTTATAAAATAACCAATGGTAATAATCTATTCTTAAACTAAAAAATGAAACTAAAGGCTCAAAGTTAATTATATAATGATTACAAAATTAAACTAAACTCAAGAAATTAAAATTGGAAAGACACCAAATTAATTAAAATAGAAAATATAATAAAATGGTATAAAAATGAGAGATCAAAAATATGAATAGTGAATCTCAAGTACCTCTGTGCCTCCATCAAATTTTATTGTAGAAAAATGGTCTAAATCAATTTTCACACAGGAGAATAAGAAGCTGCATAATATGTGAATATCGAGAGTGTATGATCATTAACACCAATATTTGATGGGTCAACGCCATCCAAAGAATAACGTTATTAGAGTTTATTCAATTATATATTATATTTTGCCTTAGGGTGTGTTTACTTTGATAGAAAATGTTAGAAAAAATATATTTTCCATCATTTTCACATGTTTTCTATGATGGATAATTTTCTCCAGTCAGGCTGGAAAATTTATTCGGGCAGCCCCTTTTCACTCATTTTCTCACAAATGTTGGATGAGAGGGTGTGAAAATATTTTCCAACATTTCAATTTGTTTATCCATCTATTTTTAACAAAGTAAACACATGATAAAAACAGGAAAAAAAGATAATATTATCTCACATTTTCTTATCCATCTTTTTCAAATAAAAATTTTACTACCAAAGTAAGCACATCCTAATTCGACTATAAGGATGCAAGTTTCCAAAGAGGATTGATTCAAAAGGATAGAGAAGCTGGAGATAGTGGGAAGTGGTTCACCTTGTCGATTATTTGAAGATTATTTAAGATTTAGGACACCATAACTTTTTCAATTAAAGTGGTTAGATAATGTTCATCGAAAAAAAAAATGGTATTGTACATCAAGAATTCAATACCTCTTTAAATAAGAGTACGCATTTATCAATAGTTTGTCGCTAGAATATGAAGATTGATAAACGAAGCTATACGCGAAACAACATAATTTAAACTAATAAAAAAACTATAACTAACTTTATTTAATTAGAGTCATTAGACTAATAATAAAAATCTATTAAAATGTATATAAATTCATATTTTTTTCTAAATTACATGCAACACGCAACTAACATCTACGGCTGTAACGACTCTTCAACTTCAACTTTGACAGAGCTTACATATTTAACAAGCAAGAACACATTTTGAAGTAGTTTCTATTTCCCTAAAGCTGTAGCTAGGAATGCCTTAATACATAACCTACAACAAGCTGAGTGTCACAAATTGCACGAGAATTCTGCAATCACCTTCAAAAACAACATATATTGTTCTTTAAATACGACTATAGAATGCTTCAAAACACAACCTACATCCTACAAGAAGTAAGATAGTTGTTCTTTTTTCCTCGAACCACCTTCCCCGTGTAAGTCGTTCCATTGCTTCAACTCTGACATTATGGACCCTTCACTTGCAAAGCTAGGTGCAACCTGTTGTCATTAAACTCGGATTTGGTTCAGTAACACAACGAAAAGTTCGAAAAAAAATGAGCAAATGTATCAAAGATCCACGTTTCTTTAAGTAACACGCAATAATGTTTGGTTTTAATAGTCCATCTGATTAAGCAGTTACTTTGATTGTGCTTACAAGGAAATCATATATTATCACTAAAATATAAGATTGACTCATAATTTTGGATAAAGGAGCTAACTGCTCAATTAGGTGACAATATTCGTGGTTTGGAAAAGAATGAATAATGTATTTACCTGATTTTTTGCTTCTTTCAAATCTTGCATGGTCAATGGCCTGATATTGATTACCCTCTCCGTTTTATTTGAATTGTCACCAGACTGCTGAACTTCTTCAGCTTTACGCTTCTGCAGCGTATAATGAATGCACAACAGAAAAACATTACAGATCTGCAGATGCATGAATATATTGCTACACAACATAACTATGATATATACCTGATCTTTCAGTCGTTCTTGCTTTATTAACTCGCGAACAGGTCGGTATGCAGCAGTTATACACAAGTTCTATTTATGAAACTTTCATCAAATTCAGAAGATGTGATTTAACTTATTATTATTATTTTTTTTTACAGGAAAATATGTAATTTAACTTCATGTAAGAAAGTAAGAACAAATAAAGAGACCTTTAAATCACTTCCGCTGTATCCTTCTGTCATTGTTGCAAGCTCTGTAAAGTCCAATCCTTCGGCTTTATCTTTTGACAATAGCGTCTTCAAAATCTTCTCTCTGTTCTCCACAGACGGTAAACCAACCATAATTCTGTAACAATCAACAGATAAAGTGAGAAAGTTGGGTCACCAAATTTGCACACATGCTAACTTGTACTTAAATATGTAGGAGAACCTACCTTCTCTCAAAGCGCCTGATGATTGCTTCATCAAGATCGAATGGCCTATTGGTTGCAGCTAGAACCAGAATTCTCTCACCAGGGTTTGTCAGTAGACCATCCCAATGAGTCATGAATTCATTCTTAATCTTTCGCATGGCTTCATGCTCCCCACTTTTGTTTCGCTGACCAAGCATACTGTCAACTTCGTCCACAAAAATTATGGTTGGGGATACCTTTCCTGCAAGAGTGAATAATGCTCGAACTTTCTTTTCATCTTCACCAAACCACTTGGAAGCTATAGTAGACATAGAAACATTGATAAAGCTTGCTCCAGCTTCGTTAGCTATGGCTTTGGCCAGCATAGTCTTCCCCGTACCAGGAGGCCCGAAAAGCAGTATTCCCCTACATGGTTTCAAAAGGCCACCTTCAAAAAGGTCGGGTCTTCTAAGCGGTAGCATCACTAATTCCTGAAGGGAATCTTTTATATCATCTAAGGCTCCTATATCTGCAAATGTCACACCAATTTCACTCGCTGGTATGACTTCTGGCCGGATAAGTCTTTCAAATTCATTGTCCGGTGGGACTTCCTGATGCAACCAAAATGATAAAAAGATCTATAAACAGAGGAAGAGATGATGTTTAGTTCTAATATATAATGCATGGAAAGAAGAAAGATATGAGGCATATTATGTCAGTAATTGCCATCATTAGAATCACAATGAGATTAAACAAGATACATATATAGAGGATAAGTTGTATTAGAGAATAGAAAAGACAAATCAATTCTAATTCCAGCGTCCGAAGAGATAAGCATCCAAAACATGAAAAAACAATAAACTAAAAATGAATGAAACTGGAAAATTATCCTTACAGGAGCCTTTGATGCTGGGAGTTCTTCACTCTTGCTTTCAGGTGCAGTTGTCACGGATTTTGTTTCAGCCACTAGTGCTGAAGCAGCTCCATCTGATGTCACCTGTTATTTATCATTATCTTATGAATATGCTCAATCGACAAATACTGTGTCTAACTTGAGCAACCAACCTTTGGCTGTTCAACTTGCGCTTCAAGCTTCATGGTGTCATTTCCATAAGATTTACCTTCCTGAAATATACCTAACCCATGGGATAGGCTAATTCAAGATGATAAAATATGTAAGCACATCGTCAAAACTTTCACTCTAATGATGATCTATAAAATGGCACCAAAAAGACCCACCTTGACGAGGATATAACAAGTTTCCCATTTCTGTATTCGGGCTCCTTGACATTTGTCAAATGGTATGAGATAGCTGATACCACAATTTCTTCAATATAGTTGCTAAGAACCATCGTGTCAACCATACAAATAGAACCCAAATCATCACAGGCAATGTCATTAGCAGCAAGAACCTCAGTTATATGATTCTTGTTGTCCTGGTATTGGAACATCTTCATGTCCTCCTCTAGTTTAGCCTTCCAGCTTACAAGATTATTTTCATCGGTTGGGGGTCTAATTTCAATATTATAAGGGAATAATGATGAAATTTTCTCATCAACTGATGTGTAGTCATCTTCTTGGTTAACAATCCTTGAACCAAGGATCAGTACGGATCCTGACAATTTCTTCAACATTTTCTGGAACATTATATACAGTTTCTGGGATCTGCCAAAAAGTTGCTCGACATCCCTAAGATAAAGTATAATGGGATTGATATTTGATACTTTGGTAAGAACCTGTGTCGTTGATACTAAATGTTAGTAGAAAATCCAAATAACGTTATCCAGTAGCTGGGGTAGATGGAAGCGTTACACATGAATGGAAATCTTACCTTGTAAAGTGTCTGTATAAAAAGCTTCTCATTGAAACACCAGCCCACTGCACGCTTGGGTGGGGCTGAAAAAGGTTGAGATATAAGACTAAGATGCATAAGCAGAGGTAATATGACAACAGTATACTATCTTATGCCTCAAATTGATCCAGTTAAAAGGAGATTTCTGAACAACACACTCCATCGAGCATTTTATTCTTGCCCATGCAGTAGCAACATAAAAGGTCAGCTATTGAGAGACTGATTTCAAACCATTGTTCAGTATCCGTAATGACATCATATATCACCCCTACCACCCCTCCCCTCTCGGCTCTCACCCATATTCTTAATTTTCTTAAATACCATCAGTTAACCCTGGTTAGTTCTTGAGGTATCAGATCTTTACAGAAGTATGCATTATGGTAAATTCACTTTACATTTAGTGAAGAGTACATATATATCATTCTCCATTCAACCTGAATTTCCAAGTGTATTCAAAGCAAGATTATTCAAGTTTGCTGAGGCAGATGCATTCCTTCGCAGCCTTGCAGGAGAAGGGCCTTCCTGTCCACTGCACATACAGAAGCATGCATATTACGAGACTTCAGTGAATTTAATGACTTATAAGCAGAAATACAGAAAATCATTACGCACTATGATGAAAGATTGACTCCACTACTTTGTCTGCTCAGTCCTACAAACAAAAGAAAAGTGTAAAGTTGGGGACGAAATGGATTAGAACAACCAAAATAAAGAACATGGCGTCAAAAATCTGAACACTGCAAATGGTTCCAAAATTAGTAATTAGTAGGAGGCTTAAAAGTTGGAGGAGGTGATGAGGAAAGTTTTCCAAGGGTTAAATACAGATCACAAATGTAAGTTTTAATTGCATAGGGATGCTGCAAATACATGCATTGAATTATGTCAAAACATAGTTTCCCAGTGTACAAACATATCAGAACTACCTAAGATCAGTAATCTAGGATTATTTTTCTGACAATAAATGTGCATTTTCAACTTGTTGATTAAATTCTACAGTTCAAGTAGAATAATCAGGATTCCCAAAGATGACAAGTGGCCACCTGAGCAGGACTTTCTAAAGTCAAGCTAAATTTATATGATATATCCTCATTCCCATCTTATATAGAGATAGATCATACTGAGTCATGATTACCTAGCCCTTTGACGTATCATAATGAGACACGCATAATTCAGTGATGGAAGTCCATTTCTAGGAAAAGACTATTTTTGTCTCCTTCCAATGCAAGGGTGAAGTTTATAATGTCAAGCCAGTTACACAAAAGACAACCTATATGGCATTCTAATTCATATAGAGAACCAAATCAAAGACTCAGAAGTTATTTATCAATTATATCAATAGTCCATCTAAAAGATATTAGATGTGCTACTGAACAATGAAATGGTGTATTCGAGTATTGATAATTTGCAGCAATATGAAAATATGCCTGTCACGTAGCTCTTAATATGATACTTCAGTAGGCAACATTCTAATTCCATGTTAACAAAATCAAATCAAATCACCAAATCAAAAGACAAATCTATGAACAAATTTTTTTGTCAATTGAAAATTGCCATTATTAATTAGAAGAAAATAGAGACTAAAAATGAATTAATAAATAACAACTTGTCATTATTACATTCAGAAATCACACTTCTGTCTCGAATTATAGGACACTTTTCAAGTGACAATAACTTACATTCATGTTCTATAGTCTACAATACAAAGAAAATATAGTTTTTACAATGTCATAATGTGAACATTTTGCTTCATTCAAAAGATGATATAAATTTTCTTTTCATACCTCTCCTCTCCTCTCTAGGCTGAAGCATTGCAAATGATCCAAATAATTCAGACATTCGGCTCAATGTAGCTTCTGATGTTGACCTTTTAAAAGACTATGACAGATATATGTCAGATTTTGGAAAGTAGTCCAAATATATAAGCCTCACTAAGTGACTGATGGACTGAAATCCCAAATATCCAAATGAGAAGTAAAATACTTTGCTACATGAATACATTCAACAAAAGGTTTATATAAATAGTGGACTTACAGCTTCACTAGAACATCCATACTTGCTCTGAATCTGATTTCAAAAACCAAATATAAGAGTTAGTAGAAAATGTATAGGGAAATTATTTGATGCCAGAGAGAGTAGTAAGCATGAAAAGTTAAATGACTTCCCAACTCACCTTCAAAGAAAAGTCGTTTGCATCTAATAACAACAGCTTGGCCTCGAAAAAGTGAGCTAAAGCCTTAGCAAGCATTTGGTGATACATTTCTAGTAAAACATAAAATAGATCATTCATATACAACCTGGAAACGTGGGGGAGAAGAGAAAAGCTTCACATAGATCAAATAGTCTGGAAAAGCAAGCCAAATGACTTACCTGTGGTTCCAGACAGCAAAATTGCTCGACTTGCAGGAGATAGATTTCGTGTGTGCTTAGAGAAATGGGCTTTCTTCAAATGAACAAAAGCAGCACTTGTTAACAAGGCCTTTGTTTGTTCACTGTCATTTTGATTAAGAAGAAAGAAATCAGTGGAAGATGCAACCCCACAAAGAAAACCCAGTTTGATATGACTATACAGAGTTGGCTTCATTATTAAAATTCATAAAATTTTGTTACAACCTCATATTTCCTCTTTTGAAAAGCTTAACTATGTCGAACTAATCTCTTTGCCCGTAGTATCTCATTCTACAGGCATTTTCAGTAAAACGGAAACATCTAAGTACGGTCTTCAGTGCCTTAAGTTCATATTATATTTCCTTTTCTGGGTTAGTAAACCATTAGAGGCATAAGAATGAACACTTCCATAACGAAGGATTGTACTGAGAGATTCCAACCTGGATGCAAGCAGAAAGAAACTTAAAATTGATTATGCTATGAAATAAGCTGACTACGACAGAAAGATCCTGTTCATATTGCTACATGGATTCATTAAACTTTCTACATTAACAGGGTGAATATCTAATTTATTGCAGTCTTATTACCAAACATTAAACAGCTCGTAGTTGAGGGAATTACTACTACGCCTACACTTGATTATTTGGCTCATTTGATGAAGAAAATATACCATTTCTCTTATCTATTTATTTGATTAGAAAAAGGAAAAATATCTAATAATGACCAAGTTCAAGAAGATCGAGTATGCTACTGCAAAACTAAGGAGCCATATCTTCCATTCCAACCATCCAAAACCAACCAGAAGCTCCTTATTTTTTTTTCAATAAAACAAACAAGATGTTCAAGTATACAAGTTCTACAAGTATAGCCGCAGAAGAAACAACATTTGAGATATTCAGTGGCATTCATCAATTAAATGCTTCCAAACAAGAAACGACTTTAAGAAATTCACCTTAGATAGTAGGGGAATTGATCGAAGGTGACATTGTAATCCCTTCCGTTGCCGATGAGCGCTATCATCTCCTCCTCCATGATCAGCGGCGACAAGCCGTTCGCATCGGCACCGCCACCGGCCCATTTGCCAACTGCTTGCGTACCCGACGCCAATCCAAGCCCTACTCCGACTCCTATGCCCACACCCAATGCGGACATCATCATATGCTTCGATTCCATTTTCCACAACACAAATTACGCACTTCGCCACGAAAAGCTTTTTTTCTTCTGCGGATTGTATATAGTTTCTTACAATAACTTGATCAACTCTGGAAGGAATGAATTCCCCAATTGAAACGCTGCAGATGCAATGGTTTTCTGCATAGGAAGGGAGTTGGTTTTTGGTTTGCGCAGGTTCATAATTGAAGCGGTTATTCCCGTTTTAGCAGGCGCCCTTTTATACGAATTTAAAAGAGAGGCGCAAGACAGGTTGCGCACCTTTAACGCTCTGCTTTTGTGAAATAAAACGAGTCTAATATTCATCGTCCATTTCAATTATTTTTATTTATTATAAGTGGATGTACATATTTATTTATCTTCCTACCTCTGTGATGTGTACAAAAATCAATTTTGAGAATTAAGAGGTTCCACATCGCTTATACTTAAAGTTAGGTTTCATAATTCGTTCTTCACGGTAGTAATTAAATTCATCTTAATCCTTTTTATTTTTCAACAATCAAAGTTTGATATGATGCTTTCTTTTCCACGTGGACATGTTATCCGATATGGTGTACATGTGTGCAAATAATAAAAATATCGAACACATCATCATCTGACAGTTAGAAAAAGTTGGGCATGTTTCATCTATATAATATATAAAAATGCAGTTTAACAACTATTTTTTCCCGTCAAATTTTAAAAAACAAATTTCCTATTTTTTAGCAAGCATGTTTTCGTTCTACTCTTTTTCTTTCCACTACACTTTTTTACTATTTTTCTATTTCTTTATTTTTTTTAATCTTTTCTCTACTTTCTAAAAATTGTATAATTTAACTCATGATAAAATATTTAAAATAAATATCAAATTATAGATCATGATAAGAGCTTTAATTTGATATATATATATACCGCGATACTAGTTTGCATAAAAATTCAGAATTTATGATCAATTTAATTTGTGAAGTTTAGAAATTGTGCTATGATATCTTCCACAATTAGTCCTTAAAACTAATCGAACATTTTATATTCACTTTGCATGATAATGTGCAAATACTTGTAATTTGTAAATGCTCATAACGTAAAATGAGAGTTAACTGATGTGTTTGATGAACTAGTATCGCTATCCCTATCCCGTGCATCGCACGGGAATTATTATAGTTTCATAAAATAGTAAAAAAAAATTATTAACATTAAATTATATACCATATATAATTAATTATGAGCAATTCATTTATAAATTGTAAACTATAAAATTTAAGTAGTTAAATCATTCACTTGTATTTCATCAAGCAAGACAATATGTTCGATGGACCGTAAATAATATTTTTATATCGTATTCTATAATAAAAGATCAAATGCGAAAAAAATAAAAGGGAGAATAAAGAAAAGGGAAAATGTGCAAATTGGCCCCCGAAGTAGTAGCCCCTATAGCGTAAAACCCCCCTTAGTCACTGTGTGTGCAACTAAACCCCTGAACTCCGAGAAAATGATGCAAATTCCCCCCTCTGACCTAACGGCTTGTAAGAAGTAATTCATGTAATTACCACAAAGTCTATGATGATAAACTGATATTAATTAAACCATAATCACTAACCTGAAGCCATGATGAATTCTGTATGAAGATTTGATCTTCCAGGAATACAGTATATTCTTTTGCGTATTTCTTTTGATGGGAAAAAGAATACAGAATGGTACAGTTTCCCGGGGACCAGACCCCGTATTTATAACTTCTCAAGTTATTCATATTTATTATCTGTGAATAGGCGAAAGTACCCACTTTTATAACTTGTCTTACAAAAGTACCCACCCAAGCCAAAGTCCAAAAAGTCAAAGCCGACATGCTTGGTTTTTTGTAAAAGCAGACCTGACATGCTTCGTTTTTTGTAAAATGTCTGACTCACGTCACTTTCACAAGTTAAAAATGTGATGAAGAGTCAATAATTGCCCAACTCACGTCACTTTCACAATCTAATATATACTGTATGTTTGAAAATTTATAAAAAATTAGCTTACGTTTGCGTTGTAAAAACATTAGTAAGAGGACTAAAAATTTTACTATTATGTTTATTATGCAACAAAAAAATATTCTGAAACCAATGGCATAACTAGCCGCCGGAAATTCATAGCCGCTGCCCAGTAGCCGCAGGTCCAAAATATACACGGCTACTGGGCAGCGGCTATGAACTTTCGGCGGCTAGTTACTCCATTTGTTTCGTAATATTTTTTTGTTGCATAATATACATAATAGTGAATTTTTGAGCCCTCTTAGTAATATTATATTATAACACGAATACCTTAATTTAGAGTTTTTATTTAAATTTTTATTTTTATTTTTTTTATATTAAAAGAAGTATACATTGATGTGAAATATGAGAGATACTGAATCTGCATAAATATTGGATTATAGTGGGGTAATAATACTCACTTTATGTATGATTTGATTGAACACAAAATAATACAGTAAACACATAAAATAATAGGCTATTTTTGAAGAAAACACTTGAAACTCCTGAAATGTAAACAAAAAGATATTTGAGCCCTACAAAACAATTAGCCGCCAGAAATTGAAAGCCAGTCGTACTAGCCGTGAGAAATTTTTCACACACGGCTAGTGACGCCGGCTACGATTTTGTGGCGGCTAATATTTTTTTTTGGGACAAAAAAATCATTTTGAAGTAATACATATGGTTGTAAAATTTTTTACCTTGTTATGAATGTTTGAAAGTAACATATGTATCCCCTTTTTGTGTATTTCTATTTATTTGTTAATGTTTTAGTCAAAAAAGTACATGTCCACATGAAATACGAGATAAGGTGACTGCACAAATTTGGATTGTAATGAGGCTTTAATGCTCACTTTCTGCATGCATTTGATTGCACATTGAATAATAGATTGAAGTGTACTGAATGAATGAACAATACATTTCACGTGAATTTGTACAAAGGACTCTAATATTAGTCTATAATAGGGCTGCATTTGTGAATGAGAAAACATAAATCCAAATACTCGTAGAAAGAGCATTCAGTTAAAAAATTGAGAAATTGAAACCCTCAAGATTTGAGAAGTGGTTTGTGCGATAGTTGGTGCAATTGGTGTTCAAAATCTACTTGAAGAGGTGATTTTCTCATATATTGTTTGTGTAATTAATAGTTTGAATGTTTTATGTTATATTTATGAGAATTTTTAAAGTGTTTATGCATATTTTAATACTACATTTTATGTGTTTTTATAGATGGAATTCGTTAGATACATATATGTGAGATACAACGGACTCGTCGATGGTATACACTATGTTGGTGGGGCTACAGATGTCCTTCCCCTCGTCAACGAAACTATTGAGAGCCTGATGTGCAGCGTCAACAATATTATGAGGACGCATTCGTTGAGCTCGAGCTACCAATTGTATTATTTGGCGACCAATCTATTTGGTAGGGAGATGAAATGTGGCTTGGCCACAGACGATGACATGGAAGCCTTATTGGCAACTGCCGACTATCCTATGGTGTACGTTGAGCACTACAACGGTCCGATTGTAGAAGAAGCCTACATCCCTACTTTTGATTTTGCTGAACCTTCGGGACACGTAGATGAAGCACAATGCAGTCAGTATGAGACGTCGTATTATCATCATACGTCATTTCATGGTGTCCAGAGCTCGCCTCCACGACAATATTTTACATGGGATGGACAACCGCTAGACGAATCTGCATGGAATCAAACCGAAAGGCTTAATGAAGTATGTGGGAGATTGAACGATGTGCGGACAGATGATGAAGCTGAGCACGAAGCCGAAGGCTCGGTTGCATCAGGAGACGATGATGATTCTGAGGAAGATGACGAAGAATTTGACCCTGCGCTCGAGGCGGGCACTGCTTCTGATGCCTCTGAGGATTTATTAGACGACGATCTAATCGATTTCACGGAGATCGAGCGAGCAGGTTGGATCCGACAAAGTACAACACGTGATGGAGATCCGACAGCCGAGACCGGTGATCTAACTAATTGGTTAGTTCCCTTGATTCCAGTGGACGCCTCGGCTTCGCTGGTTGCTCGCGAGAGTGACCCTTCTAGAGTTGATGATCTGCAGAAGAATTCTTTTTACAACAGCAAAGACGACCTGATCATTGCTGTTGGTTTGTGGAACATGAAGCGAGGCACTGAGACAAAAGTTGTCCGCTCAGATCCGGGACGAGTCTATTTCTCGTGCAAGCACTCTGACAACTGCAATTTCGATCTTCGTGCGTCTAGTAACGGCCGAGGGATGTGGAGAGTGCATAAGTTGAAAGAGCATTCATGCGAAGGGGACTTGCGCACAGCTAAAAAAATCAAGGCGCACTCGAAGGTGGTGGCAGCGTTTGTGGCAAACAGAATACGCGATGATGGAGAGGTCATTAAGCCGAAATCCATCATGGCTGAGTTAGTACGCGATTTCGGCATCAAAATCAAATATGATGTCGCGCTGCGTGCAAGAAATCTCGGGATGGAGATGATATACGGTCGAGTTGATGATTCATTCCTCCTGCTCCCAAGATATTTGTATGCCCTGAAGGAAGCGAATCCTGGCACCTTATATGGTTTGGAAGTAGACATAGACTGCCGGTTCAAACATTTGTTTGTTGCTCTTGCGGCTTCCATCTCACCTTTCTACTTTCACCTTCGACCAGTGATTGTGGTTGATGGCACACACCTGAAGGGAAAAAATAGTGGCATTTTGTTTGTCGCCGTGACAAAAGACGGAAACGAGGCAGTTTTTCCCTTGGTGATCGGTGTCGGTCCGATCGAGAACGATGAGTCGTGGAAGTGGTTTATGTCACATCTGAGAGGTGCTTGCGGCGAGCCCGATAACTTACTTATTGTATTTGATGCGCATGTCTCCATCGCTAATGCTGTGAAGAGCGAGTTTCCAAATGCTACTCACGGTATTTGCTAGTTGAACAAGATGAAGGGTTACGGGCCCGGTGTTGCTGAGCTTTTCCGCCAAGCTGCATACGCCTACGAGCAATCAAATTACACGCGTGCAATGTCAGCCATGGCTGCTCTGAAGCCAAAGGCGTACGAGAAGTTGTTGCGCGTAGGCCCGGAGAAGTGGGCACGATCACAATGTCCTGTGTCCCGTTACAGTTTCCTTACATCCAATGCCGCCGAGAGTTTTAATGCACGTTTGCTGTGGGCCAGGCGTCTTCCAATCTGCTCGATGTTGGAGGCAGTCAGATTAGTTGTCGAGCAGTGGTTCAACGACAGGCTTGCGGCCGCACAAGAGAGCGATGAAAATCTGACTCCGGAGGCAAAACAGAAGCTCAGTGCAGAACTTGTAAAAAGTCGTCGTTACACAGCCAAGAGGACCACCGAGAGAAAATACAGGGTTCGTGCTAGTGGTCGCCATTATATGGTTGACCTTCAAAAGCAGAGCTGTGAATGCAACGAATTCAACGAGGACCAGATGCTGTGTTCTCATGCGATTGCAGCCATTACGTATGTCATTTCTATTCATGACCTCAATTACCATTATTAAATAACAAAAAAGTATAATCGTTTGTTTTGCAGTGAGGCGAACGAGTCAGCGGAGGATTACGTGCACTCTTACTACTGGAACAGTTCACTAGTTGACACATACTCTGGCGACGTTAACCACTTGCCTCCCATAGAAAATTGGAATATTCCTTTCCAAATTGCATCTCAGCTTGTTTTACCAAATCTCTCTCGGCGACAAGCTGGTCGTCCAAAGGAAACTCGAGTTCGATCCGCAGGTGAAAGGCCGACTCAAAACACATCAACAACGGAGGCATCAACTAGTAGCAAGAAACGAGCACCCAAAACGTGTGGTCTCTGTGGCGGGTCTGGTCACACACGTCGATCGTGCAAGGGTACGGCCACCGATGCGTAGTCGTATTTATGTTTAAATTGAAGCTTTTTTAAATATGTTTTCAGTTGTACCATGTCAGCGTATGACATTAATTTCTTTTTATGTTTTATTTAAGTTCATTTAGAGTTCCCTAATTATTATGGATGTGCTCAACGTTTATGAATGAATTCACAGCGTATGACATCATTCACAGTTACAATTATTATGATGTTTTCATAATTTATAATTTTGAAATTTTTAGAATTTTAGTTTAGTTTTAATAATTTTTTATTAATTTATAAATCCAAATAATTATGAGTGAATTTATAATTATAATTCATAATTTTTTCAATGAATGAATTTATGAATGAATTTATAATTATAATTCATAATTATAATTTATAATTCTAATTCATAATTTTAAGATAATTACTCAATAATGAATTTATTTTAGTTTTAATAATTTATAATTTCTAGATCAGCATAAAGACTTGCTATATTCTTTAATTATAAATGCAATTTAGAAATAGAAATGAATTACTACATAATTTTGATTGTTAAGTAAGTATGATTTATTGTTTGAATTTGTCAAATATTAGAATTGAATATCCTTAACAACGTCCATCAAACCAAAATAGAAGGATTAGCCGCCACAAAAGTATATCCGTGAGGATTAGCCGCGAGTAGTAAAATAATACGCGGCTAATCCTCACGGCTACACTTTTATGGCGGCTAATCCTTCTATTTTGGTTTGTTGGACGTTTTTAAGGATATTCAATTCTAATATTTGACAAATTCAAACAATAAATCATACTTACTTAACAATGACCACCATTTACATGTCACTACAATTATGAGTTGAAATTATGAATGAGAATTTGGGAAAATGCACAACTTGTACTAATAAATTTATAATATACCATTACAGAGCTTGAAATTATGTGATTATGCATTAAAAATGTCATTAAATCCAAATAAACTAATTAGCCGCCACAAAAGTGTAAAAAAAGTGGTAGCCGCTAGTAGTGAATTCCGTGGCGGCTAATCCACATGACTACACTTTTGTGGCGGGTAATTAGTTTATTCATCTTATCTTACAGTTTTATATGTATCACAAGTCATCATGGAAGTAAATATAGATAAGAAGATACTAACATGTCGGGGTAAAAATGTTGGTAAACAAAATAGTCATAAAGATGTAAATAGTCATAATGTATAGAGAATACAAGTTCAAAGTACATCGGGGGATGAGCAAAACTCGTAGATGGCACTGCCTATCTTGTGCCTGTACAGCTGAACATTATTATTGCCCCACTCCAGGCTCGGCGAGTCTGCGATCAAACGCTCCACGGTCATGCACGCGAAAACACCAGAGCTAAATCGGTCGCTCTGTGCAAACTGCTCGGCAGGATCAGCATACTCGATCTGCAGCTGACGCCATTGGAGATTCTGATTCGGGTTCTCCACAATGCGTGTCCTCTCGAACCAAAGGAACACCTCAAGGACCCGGTAGAAAAGACGGCCCAAAGGACACAGAGCGCGCAGCATGTCGTGGCGTGACTATGCCCCAATCCGATACAAGTTCGGATCGAATACGCGGCATTTACCCGTGAGCATATCAATGCTACAGATAACGATACACCCCTCGACAAATACAGGAACAATGACCTGTACAGGAAGAAATAATTGATCAACAATCCTTTTTATTTTAAGTCAAAGTTATTTATGATGTAGGTGTAATTGTGTACCGCAATGGCATCCAACCAATCTCCCTGAGTCGATGAGGTACCCTTGCCATACACTGAATACATCAGCTTGGCAGCCGGCTTCCACGACAACACTGGAGCCTCAGAGCTTATAAGACGTTGCTCTGCACGAGAGCTAAACATACGGCGCGCATTCTCCATCATCTTCTTGTATTCTCTATCCAAATAAGTCTGCAAAGAAGAAAAACATTATTTCAACAATATTTTATTATAAACGCAAAATATGTTAATGCTTACGAAGAATTCCGTATCCAATATGATATGCGTCCTGTGATCGATGTCCTGAAGCAGGTCTGTACCGGTCACCAGCCTATGCCTCAGCGTCATCATGTACGCATCTACATGCTGCACATACTTTAATGTTAATATTAAGTAAAAAATAATACTACATGTAACAAATGCATCAAAAATATTAGATACCTGTGGCTCGAGGTCTTTAGTCCTGCTCATGAGAGTTTGCCAAAACATCCTCTTGATCGGGTGCCCACTCTCTGTCACCACCAACTTCCTGTAGCTCCCAATACGGATACCCTCCACCATACGAGTAAATCCCTCAATATACTCCTTGTCGACGGGTTTCGGCTCGTGGCTGTGAACGTATGGGGATCTCAGCGCAGCCGAAAGCTGCCGCTCACGGTGGCTTCGGCGCAGTTGCGCACCCTCTGGTGGTGGTGGTGGACAAACACTGACGGGAAGGACAGGTGTTGCCCCAGAAGCAAAAGCTCCCTATATTTACATTAAAACAACAAAAGTTAAACATATAAACAGTTTAACAATGACACGTAATTTCAATTAGAAGTTAAATTTAAAACAAATACTGAGCTTTTACCCTAGTAAACTGCTGCCAGAAACGCTCCATCTCTCCCTGAGAATAACCAGCCTCGTGAAGAATCGGCAACGAAGAACGAGGCGGCTCGAATGGGTGTGCTGAGCTCGAGGGCTGCTCAGTGTACGAGTAGCGTGGCCCCAGATATGGGGTCAAGTGTCCGCCAGCCCCAAAAGTCGTGGGCACACCAAAACTAGTATGCGGGCCCGGTGGGGTTTGATAATCATCACTGGCAGAGTGACCCGCGTCCCTAGCAGGCGACTGGTGTGCAGGGGACCTCTGCTGCGATGGCGCATCCTCGTGCTCGGGCTCCGTCTCGGGCTCGGGCTCACGTCGCCTGTCCGATTGAGGTCTTGGAGCAGGCATGGGCTGACGTACATCGGTGCTATGCGAGCATCGGCAACGCATACACCCAAAGGTCTCCTCGGCCCAATTCTTCAGCCTCGTGAATAGGCCCTCCTCCACACGCCTCGCCACCCGGCCCTCACTCTCGCGCACCATCTGTTCCATGCGCTGCCACTCCTGCTCGCTCAAACCAGAAGGCCCATGTGCAGCACTGCTCTCTCCCCCGTATCTGGGCCTCCTTTGACTCTGTGACCTCCGGCCGGAAGTCACGGGGCGATCGCCGCCGCCACTCTGATCCCGCTGGCCACTGCTCGACGAGGACGAAACCACCTGTGGTCTCTGCCGCTTTCCCCGATCTTCGCGCCTCGAACGGCGACGTCGGGGTTCCATCTGAATAGATGCGTCAGAGCGGTCCCCACCCCCCGTATCCGGTCGAGGATTCCTCTGGCCGAAGACGCCCGGACCTGGAAACTGGACATCTCCTTCATTCGCGACCGATAGCCACAAATGCGTGTAGCACCAACAGGTGGGCCACACGCAGTGCTATCGAGCCGTCGGGGTCGTCAATCTCCGTCCACTGCTCAAAAAAATGTTTGCCAACTCCTTAACTGACAAGCGCTGCCCGCCACAAACTCGTCTGTAGGCTACATTACTATTCAAATTGTGGCAGGCTGTTGGATCGAAACGATGTTGCCCAAATGACAGTCCGGTCACAAGAGCGAAAGCGGCGTGATCAAGGCAAACCTTCTGGCCGTTGATGTAGAACCACATCACATCGTCACTATCCAGCAGATGACGAGAGACAATATGATGCAATGCCATGTTGCACCTGTAGCCCGGATCCCAATCCAACAAATGTCCAAAGCAACCCTGCCTGAACGTATTCTCCAGTGCGTCGCCCCCAATTTCCCTCAGTCGCTCGGGTACCCGGGACAAATAACTGGTCTTGTAGTAAGAACTGATCTGCGTCCCGGGGCGATTTATTGTGTCGGGCCTCCGATAACCGATCTATTCAATACCAAAAATTTATCAATTAAAAAGCCAACATATAATTAATTAAGAAAAATAACACAAAATTTAATAATAACATAACTAATTCAACCAAATAGAATTATTATTAAATCAAATAATTCACGAAAATAATTATGTACATGTAGAGGATCTTCTCGTTACTTTAATAATTATGCACTACCCAATTCAATTCTTTGGTTGTGTATTTTATTTAAATTATTGAAATGATTTTAAAATTAAACTAAATCAAATTATATACTAAGTAATTCACAAATAACATAACTAATTCAACCAAAATGACTACAACAAAATAACATAAGTAATTCACGTCCCAACAAAATAATTAAACATAATGACTACAACCAAAATGAATATACAACCAATAATTAATTATTTTCGTCCCAACATAAGTAAATTCCGTCCCAATAATTAAACAATGTAATTTTCGTCCCAACATAATTAATTTACGAACACAAGTAATTCGAATTAAACAATCCGGTCCAAAAAAATTCACGAAAATAACATGCTTCTACTTGTTGTGGAAAATAACATCCTTATTCACGAATTTAAAATCAACGAAATAGGATACTTACTTGATTTGAAGAAGAAGTCATGGTGTATGCCTTCGGACGTTGAAAAAATCGTGAATGCTCTCCTTCAAGTTCAAAAAAAATGATTCTCATTCAAACATGGACAAACAAGAAAACCAAGCAAAAAACAAAAATTCATTCCAATTTACCTTCGGTTTGGAATGCTCTCATCTCTCTCAAAAATTTCCCCGATGCTCTTTCTCATCTCTCTCTCTCTTTCTCGGCTGCCTCTCTCTCTCACTCTCTCTCAAAAAATAAACTGATGCCGTGCGGCTAGGTTAAAAGTTCTACTCAATTCTTATACATGTAAATGGGTTTCTTGGTCAAACAAGCCTTTAAATTGCCGTGTATATCCCCCCAATAAAGCTTCCGCGATTCTCGCCTATCTGTATAGCCGTATGAATTGTCCAATCACCCTTTAAGCTTATAATTTAAAAAAAAAAAATAGGTTTTCGTGTATAAATAGAAGAAATAGTAGTAAATTAAGGGTAAAAAATACGACTATTATATAAACTGATATGAAAAATTATTTTAAAAACATTTAATAGCTTACCCGCCAGTACTGAGTAGCCGTCCGCTTTAGCCGTTAGTAGTTTCTTACCCACGGCTACGGCAGCCGGCTACATATTTCTGGCGGGTACTTGTGTAGTAAGGTTTATTATGTTTCATTAATTCATAATATATGATTTTATAATTTTTTTATCCACCATTTGCTATTATTTTATGTGTTACAATATTAATTCATATACAATCAAATAAACTAAATAAATTTAGACTTATTGAGTTTATTTTGTCGATCTCCTTCTCGTGAGTTTACTGCAAAGAGATTCCCACCCTATAAAGCTGCATTGTAGCCGTATGAATTGTCCAATCACCCTTTAAGCTTATAATTTAAAAAAAAAATAGGTTTTCGTGTATAAATAGAAGAAATAGTAGTAAATTAAGGGTAAAAAATACGAATATTATATAAAATGATATGAAACATTATTTTAAAAATATTTAATAGCTTACCCGCCAGTACTGAGTAGCCTTACGCTGTAGCCGTGAGTAGTTTCTTACCTACGGCTACGGCAGCCGGCTACATATTTCTGGCGGGTACCCACTTGGTATGGTGTATTATGTTTCACTGATTCATAATATATGATTTTTTAATTTTTTTATGCACCATTTGCTATTATTTTATGTGTTACAATATTAATTAATATACAATCAAATAAACTAAATAAATTTAGACTTATTGAGTTTATATTGTCAATCTCCTTCTCGTGAATTTACTGCAAATAGATTCCCACCCTAGAAAGCTGCATTATACCCGTGAATTGTCCAATCCCCCTTTAAGTTTATAATAATAAGAAAAATTAGGTCTGTTTAAAAATTTAAAATCAAGAGTATTATGAAACTAGAATTTTTTTTAAAGCTAATGAAGTATTTACCCGCCTGTTAATCCTAGCCGGTTACAGTAGCCGCCGGGATCCATTTCCAGCCGGCTACTGCTAACGGCTACGATTAACCGGCGGGTAATTGTTGTATTAGCTTCAAAAAAAATACTTGTTTCATAATACGCTTCATTTAATTTTTTTTCAACTTTCTTATAGATGTTTAATAACATGAAAACATGTCCTTATTTTTTCGAACTTAAGGCATTTATGGTTACAAATAATGACGTAAGATAGCAAATAATGCCATTTCCTCAGATTTAGAGTCATATTTAACTACCTCTCTTACACATTTTCTTACACAAGTGTACTTGTGTAAGAAAAGTGTAAGAACTTTTACGGAAAACGATGCAAACCTATCACCATCAATTGCAAAGTGGGTAGTTTTATAAGACATCTTAACCAAAGTGGGTAATTTTGTAAGATAACTAACCAAAGTGGGTACTTTAAATTCCATCCCATTTATTATTTGGTCCCTCAACAAATAATAAATATAACATTTAATATATACATAATATGATAGTATTTATTTACATTAATTATATATATATATATTTGTCCACTAATTGGATTAATTAAGAATTTAATCCAACAATCTCCCACTTGGACAACATATATAACATAATAAATGTAAGACTTTATGAGCTCTTAATATGCTATCATAAAATGTATATTCTTTAACAATCTCGTCCATCAACTATATACATATAGGATCAAAGCAGTTTTCGTCATAAAAAACATGACTTAACTCATCAATGGTCACATATACAAATATAGTCAAATGACATAGATCAATGGTCAAACGAAAATAACACGCAATGTTAATCAAACATGTATATTTTCGACTGGTCCTCTTTAAACTAAGTGAGGTCACAAAAGAGTGAAATACTTAATACTTTATTTCTGCAGAAAATACTCAAATACACAAGCATCTGAAACCAATATAAAACAAATGGAATACAAACTCCCACTAAACCATAATATCATCAAATGATACAACACCCATACGAGCAACATGCTCATGAAAGACCTTGGGTGGTAAGCCTTTTGTGAACGGATCCGCAATCATGGAGTTTGTCCCAATATGCTCTATAGATATTTGTTTATTTTGCACTCTTTCTTTAACAGCAAGGAACTTTATGTCGATGTGTTTTGACTTTGACGAGCTCTTGTTGTTGTTGGAATACAGTACTGCTGATTTGTTGTCACAGAATAGCTTGAGTGGTCTTTCAACATTCTCCAAAACGCGCAGCCCAGTGACAAAATTTCGCAACCATATTCCATGGTTTGATGCCTCATAGCATGCTACAAACTCTGCTTCCATGGTTGAAGAAGCTACTAGTGTCTGTTTGACACTTTTCCAAGATATAGCTCCTCCAGCCAATAGATAAACATAGCCTGATGTAGATTTATGACTATCTTGGCATCCAGCAAAATCAGAATCCGAATATCCTACGACCTCCAAATTATCTGATTTTCTATATGTGAGCATGTAATCTTTTGTTCTCTGAAAATACCTTAAAACCATTTTGGCTGCTCTCCAATGTTCCATACCAGGGTTGCTTAAATATCTTCCTAACATCCCAACAATGTACAAAATATCCGGACGCGTACATACTTGAGCATACATAAGACTTCCAACTACTGATGCATATGGAATCTTCTGCATTTCTTGAATTTCAAGGTTACCTTTTGGGCATTGTTTTAGACTAAACTTGTCTCCTTTAGAAATAGGGGTATCACCTAGTTTACAATCTTGCATGCCGAACCTTTTGAGTATTTTATTGATATAGCTCTTTTGTGATAATCCGAGGATGCCTCGAGAACGATCACGATGTATCTCAATACCCAAAACAAAAGAGGCTTCTCCAAGATCTTTCATCTCAAATTTGTTTGATAGAAATCTCTTGGTTTCGTGCAATAAGCCCATATCATTAGTGGCGAGCAATATGTCATCGACATATAGAACCAGAAATATACACTTACTCCCACTGAACTTGTGATACACACAATCATCGGCAACGTTCGTCTCAAAACCAAATGAGATAATTACCTGATCCAAAAAATTTATCATCATTTGCTTTCAGTTTTTTTAGGCATATGTTGCATGCTAAGTAAGCCCAACCTCGAATCGTTGATACAGAACATATTGTGCCATATATCCAGTACATTCCCCTCTTAAAAAACACGAAAATATATTATTTAAATGTTTCGAAAATTTAATATTAAAAAAATATAAAATTATGTAATATTAAACCTGTTGACCAGTCAACTCTGAAATAGCCATGAATTTTGCACTGCCTTCATTTATTTCATCTTCAATTGTTCTAATTGTTGGTGCTGCCAATAACTTGAGATTGATTGATCTTTCCTTGTGAAGTTTGATAAAACTGCAATTGGAAATAATGTGAACAATAATGTATGGCGATGCAATTAATTTTTATTTTTTAAAATACTTACTTGTCCTTCATCTTCTTGATTTCAACAATGTTTTCATCAAAAAGTATGTTTGACACATGATATGAACTTGATATGCAAACTTCACCTGTTTCATAAACCAAAATGTATTAGCACAAATAGATAATAGATAATGATAATAAATTTCTTTATTTTTTCTACCTCTGAATATAGATGGGCGACAGAATTGTACTATGATACATATTGGCATTTTTGGTTATGTGCACAGATATTCATGCTGCTCGACGAGGACGAAACCACCTGTGGTCTCTGCCGCTTTCCCCGATCTTCGCGCCTCGAACGGCGACGTCGGGGTTCCATCTGAATAGATGCGTCAGAGCGGTCCCCACCCCCCGTATCCGGTCGAGGATTCCTCTGGCCGAAGACGCCCGGACCTGGAAACTGGACATCTCCTTCATTCGCGACCGATAGCCACAAATGCGTGTAGCACCAATAGGTGGGCCACACGCAGTGCTATCGAGCCGTCGGGGTCGTCAATCTCCGTCCACTGCTCAAAAAAAATGTTTGCCAACTCCTTAACTGACAAGCGCTGCCCGCCACAAACTCGTCTGTAGGCTACATTACTATTCAAATTGTGGCGGGCTGTTGGATCGAAACGATGTTGCCCAAATGACAGTCCGGTCACAAGAGCGAAAGCGGCGTGATCAAGGCAAACCTTCTGGCCGTTGATGTAGAACCACATCACATCGTCACTATCCAGCAGATGACGAGAGACAATATGATGCAATGCCATGTTGCACCTGTAGCCCAGAATTTTCTTTATTTAATTTGCGTTTAGTACCACGTGATTCCACGTGCAAGGTTTCATTATATGATGCAATTGTTCCCAACAAATAAAGGTTGTCATAGGCACTTAAATAACCGGTTCCAACAACATTTGAATTCAAAGACAAAGTAAATTGATTGTTTCCAAATGAACAACAATAACCAAATTTGTCCAACAAAGAAACAGAAACCAAATTCCGTCTAAAAGACGGTACAACAAATGTGTCTTTCAAATCCAAATAGAAACCAGTTTCTAATAACAACCTAAAATGTCCAATTTGCTTCCACTTCCACCGAATTTCCATCGCCCATAAAGATGTGTCTTTCATCATCACTCGGCTTTCGGCAGCTCAGACAACCCTGCATAGAAATACTTATGTGAGTAGTAGCACCAGTATCTATCCACCAAGTATTTCTAGGTACTGAAGTCAAATTAACCTCAGAACAGACCAGAGCAAGAATGTCACCTTTCTTTGCACGCCAAGCGCGATATTTGGGACATTCTTTCTTCATGTGATCAGACTTGTTACAAAAGAAACAAGCTTTTGGAGCTTGTTGCTGTGTCTTTTGAGTTGGACCCTTAGCAGCTTCATTTGTATACTTTCTTTTCTTGCCCTTATCTTTGGAGGTACTAGTATAGTGAGCACTTTCAGTCTTATCACGCTTCAACCTTTCTTCCTCTTGCACACAATGAGAACACACACACACATATATATATATATATATATATATATATATATCAAATTAAAGCTCTTATCATGATCTATAATTTGATATTTATTTTAAATATTTTATCATGAGTTAAATTATACAATTTTTAGAAAGTAGAGAAAAGATTAAAAAAATAAAGAAATAGAAAAATAGTAAAAAAGTGTAGTGGAAAGAAAAAGAGTGGAACGAAAACATGCTTGCTAAAAAATAGGAAATTTGTTTTTTAAAATTTGGCGGGAAAAAATAGCTGTTAAACTGCATTTTTATATATTATATAGCGATCAGATTTTGGAGGAGGAGGGCTCCCTGGTTTTTTGTGCGTGACTTTTTGAGAGAAAAGAGAGATGAGAGATAAAAAAAAATTAAAAAATGGAAAATGTGCAGATTAGCTCCTGAAGTAGTAGCCCTTTGTAGCGTAAAACCCCGCTTAGTCATTGTGTGTGCAACTAAACCCCTGAACTCTGAGAAAATGGTGCAAATTCCCCCCTCTGACCTAACGTCGTTAACAGCCGTTAGTCAGAAGGGGGAATTTGCACCATTTTCTCGGAGTTCAGGGGTTTAGTTGCACACACAGTGAGTAAGAGAGGTTATACGCAATAGGGGCTACTACTTCGGGAGCCAATCTGCACATTTTCCCTAAAGAAAATAATTTTGTAGTTTAAAACTTCAAAATGTTATAAATATTTAATTTTAAATTTATTTTTTTATATATATCAAATTAAAGATTATGATAATTTGATATGTAAGTTGAATATTTAACCATTAGTCAAATTACATTGTAACTGAAAAAAAAGAGGAAAAAAGAAAAAAAAAATGCAGGATTGAGTGTGACTTGTGAAAGAAAAATAGGCATTTTGGAGTAGCAAAAATTATTTAAAAAAAAAAAACTAACACTAAAAAGCATCTGTTAAATTTGTCCTTTTATTATATAGATATAGATATATATATATAAATTGATGTCATATTTTTTTCTATGGATAAAAGATCTTAAAAATAAAAATAAAATTGAAATAAAGTTAATTAAATAAAAGCAAAATATAAAAAAAATACAAAAAATAAAATAAACTAAAACGTAAAAGATAATATCCATAACTAATAAGAGTGATAAAAAAAATTATTTTGAGTCTTTTGACTTTAATTTTACAACATTTTTATTTAAAATCTATCTTTGACACACACACACACATATATTTATATATATATATATATATATATATATATATATATATATATATCAAATTAAAGCTCTTATCATGATCTATAATTTGATATTTATTTTAAATATTTTATCATGAGTTAAATTATACAATTTTTAGAAAGTAGAGAAAAGATTAAAAAAATAAAGAAATAGAAAAATAGTAAAAAAGTGTAGTGGAAAGAAAACATGCTTGCTAAAAAATAGGAAATTTGTTTTTTAAAATTTGGCGGGAAAAAATAGCTGTTAAACTGCATTTTTATATATTATATAGATTACACATAAGTCACTATTGCCAATTATATCCAGAAATAAGTTAGGGTGTGTTTACTTTGATGAAAAATGACACCATTTTCACATGTTTACTATGATGGAAAAAAAAAAAAATTGGGCAAGATGGAATATTTTCTTGCTCATTTTCTCTCCAATGTTGAATAATATTATCTAAGGGTAGAAGTGTGAAAATATTTTTCAACATTTTCTCATTTTTTCATCTTTAGTAAACATAAGATAAAAAAGAGAAAAAAAAAATATTATTTTCTCATATTTTCTTATATCCATCATTTTCCAATAAAAATTTTACTACCAAAATAAAGGCACCCTTAAAGGAAAAACAAGATCGAGATTAGGAACAAGGAAAATTCATGCTAGAATTTATTGATTTGAATTAACCAGGTAATAATTACTCCATCCGTCCCACGAATCTTGACATGTTTGGTTTCGGCACGGAAATTAAGGAATTGTAGATTAGTATTTTAAGTGTGTAGGTAATAAAGTATAAAAGTGATAAAGTATAAGAGAGAAGGTAATAAAATGATAAAGTATGAGAGATAATGTAATTAAGACCCCTTATTTTTGGAATAATTATTACTTTATTTGAAAATGTGTCAAGATTCGGGACACGGCCAAAAAGGAATACTCCCTCTGTTTTTTTTAAGAGTCCCATGAAAAAAAAAGTGCATATATCAAGGAAGTTGGAGTATTACCTTTGTGCCCACATTTATTATTTTTAAAATATAATAAATTTTTTCTTTCAATTTTTTTTGTGACCATTTGACTAACTAATGACCTGCTCACCTTTTTGATTTTGTTAAAATACAAACCGTTAATATTCCATTACAATTGCTAAAGTTCTATATGTATTCCATCTCCACATCTTTTCTAAAAAAATAAAATTCCGCTAATATTTTCGTCCACCTCCAAAATCAAAAGATTTGTTTGAATTCAAATTTTTAAATGAAAAAATAATGAGTGTCATTTGGTATTTAGATACATGTACGAAACTATTAATAAAAATACATGTAGAAATCATTTAATAAAAAAATAGAAGAATTTGTAATGTCACAAAAATACATGTATGTAATAATTACTAAGCATGAAGAACTTGAAAGATTTTGAATATGTTTTTGTCACTCTTCTGGAGCTGCATTGGATTAATGTCTAATGCATAAAAATAATTGCTAATTTGTGATATTAAAGAAAAAGGGTAAAGTAGGAACTTTGTCATTTTTTTATTCTCAAATTCTGGAATATGACACTTAAAAAGGAACAATAAATTTATCTTAATAAGACACTTTAAAAAAAAACAGAGGGAGTACGTGTCAAGATTCGTAGAACGAAAGGAGTATCTCGTAACTACGCTAGAACTCAAAATCATAACCTTCTTGATCATAAGAAGGCTGTTCTATTAGTACTATGTCACTCTTTTGAATAAATTGTAACTTTTCTTTAGGGGGAAATAAAATTGAATTAATTTCTTTTATAATAAAATTACTCTCACACACACACACACCCACACCTGTAAATGACTTGAGCATTCAACTTGCTAGTCAAAGGAGAAATATCTTAATTACTAATGCCTCATTATCGAAATTGAATTAAGCTTAAACACCCGAAATTGTAGTTTTCTTTTAGAATAAATGAATGAATTATATTGATGGCACAATTACATTAGAAGCTATTCATAAACTAATAAAGTGATTTCCCTATTTTTATTTTTTAAAAAAAGTGATTTGCACCAATGTGTAGTACTAGTACTGTACATATTAATGAAACGCTTATCTGTAAAAAGTCTAAGGATAATTGAATGAATTAATTATACTTCATTACTACGAAAACGACAAACTACTTATAATTAGTTACGACCTAAATACGTGCACTTAGTAATACGACAATGCCCCTTGCAAATTCATCTTTATTTTTGTTACATTTATTATGTTTACATTTGAGTAATTTTTAAATGCTTTAAACAGTGACATCCGTATATTGTAGTATATCATTTATCTTTTTGAGTTAGCACTATCATCTATCATTAATATGCAGGTAAAGCAGATTAAGTTATCATTCCATGTAGATTAGAATATCAACAATGAATAATGGTTTACCGCTTTATTCAATAAATTTCTGGAGAAATCGAGCTTCCTTTAACTTCCAAGTATAATGCAACAAAGAATTTCAAATTATTCTTCAACCCTCCTCCAGAATACAACATACCATTATATAAAAATTTGGTTGAGATAGAGTTGGATTCATTGTGCCAAAAAGTGTAGTCATTTTCTGACAAGTAACAGCACAAACATTCTCTTCTCCAAGAGATGCATAAAACTTTTCATTACAGATAGCAACTGCACAATCAGTAATCTGTATGTGTGTAATATAAAACAGATATGAGTAATAAATTTGCATTCGCCGGCAGATCTCGTACCTGAACAGCAGCAGCCTCTATAACTGCACTTCAACCTCCAACAGATCAAGATCTAAGGCCACACACAAGAAGACCAATAGACCATGAACTGCACCGTATTTAGGTTGAACGAATGAAAAGCTGAATAGGCCTCTGTTCAAAATGCAAGAAATGAAAATGCAGCTCATCTAGATCGTATGTTGTTCTATTTTCTCCGTCTGGTTCCTACAATGTCGGGGTTGCCTTTCTTCATCATTGCAACAAACTCATCATAGTTTATCTTCCCATCCTGCCATGGGAAGTAACACATTATTCACAAATAATCTCCCACCTAGTACTAAGAGGTTATATTTCTTCTGTTGAAATATTTGAAAAACATAGTTGGTGATGGAAGTAACATATGCCAGGGAATGGACAGAGTTACGTATATGATTTTAAAAACCATGTATATATAGGAGAGGATCAGATAGAAACTCCTCCCTGTAGAAACTACGAACCATCTGAACCGTTGATCTTGATATGGTATACAATCGTCATAAATGGATGCATTATCGTAATATATGAAATGCATCATTATGAAAATGCATAATCATAAAGATGCATTACTCAGCATGAAAATCAATCCTGGCCATCCATTTAGGCAAGACCTACTATGGACCAAATTGGTTCCTAATTTCTCACTAAGAACGGTTCCTACCAGAACTCATCCGTATGTTTCACTGGAGATAATAGGAAAAGAGGCTTTACGTTATCAGTGTCTACTTCTGCAAGGATTTCTTTTATTGTTTTAGCATCGCCCATATTGTATTGCTTCAAGGCTTGCTCAAGTTCTTCCACTGTTATGTACCTGATTTCAAAGGTAAAATCATAGAATAAGCATGCGATTCAAAATAATTCGTGGAGTGCAGTGATCCCAAGTTCTTACCCACTCTTATCCTTGTCAAAATATTCAAAGGCTTTGTACAAAAGGTCCTCTCTCTCCATTCGGTTCATGTGCATAGTAGCCGTTATAAACTCAATGTAATCAATTGTCCCATTTCCATCCACATCAGCCTGGAAAGTAGTACAATCCGATAAAAAATAATTAGTGGTAGGAAGAATACCAACTGTCAACATAAACGACCATGGGATTCTGAATGGGAGCTGCTAACAGCATTTGGTTGACAATAATATAACATTACCAAAAGCGCCTAGAACACTAAAGCCAAAAATGGATTAGATTTAGCAGCTGTAAAACAGCAAGATAGCAATACTAACTGAAACTAAAAGCAAGGAATTGAGACAACAAAGAGAAGATAATAAGAGATGATACCGCTTCCATATACTGCCTCACTTCAGACTCAGAAAGCTTCGTGCCCAGCTTTGGTAGACCAGCTTTTAGTTCTTCATATGTAATTGTTCCACTGTTATCTGTATCCATGGATTTGAACATTTCCTTCAAGCCCATGATTTCTTCTTCAGAAAGATTTTCTGCAATCACCTGTAAAGCCCAGAAATATTTAGAATATATTTCTTGTTTGTCTCTTCACATAGTGTGATGGAAGCAAGTAATAGAATGGAACAGTCGGGCATTCTGACCTTAAGTGCTAATTTCTTGAGTTTGTTCATTGCACGGAACTGCTTCATTCTACTCAACACAGCAATATCCAGAGGCTTATCAGATGCATCCCCGTCTTCTCTCATCCATGGATGATCTGCATTTACAAAAATTGACCTTTGTTTTATGAGTGCCAAACCACATTGACCATCCAAACCAGAAGCAAAACAAATAAAGCAGGAAAAGAATGGTGATTACTTTATTGTACGCATAATTGAGCTACAAAAGACAAATATGGATCCTGCACTAAGGCATGGTAAGATGAGTGACTAGTCTATAGTATGACTCTCATGTATGAAAAAAAGAAAAGAAAAAATGGGAATTGATTCGATTGGATATCTTGGCTCATGCCCACAAACTGTCTTGACGAAAATACTTTAAACCTAAAGACAGAGGTTAATGAAAGATCAGAGTCAATCCTCCCGTCTTTGTTGGACATGTATCAAGAAAATCCTTTCGGATGAACTGCCACTTAACTCCAACTTAAGAATGACATGGACAAGGATTTGGAAACCAGTGAGTTTTAGTTCGTTAACCACGTGCATCATCATCATTACGAAAGCTCATCCGGCTACTAGAGGGGTCGGCTTTTTTTTCCAAGTTACTTGATCTTCGAACATATCAAGATCACATATTTATTACAATCCATAAGCACGAATTTATAGGGTGTTTCATGCTTATGAGTCAGTAGTTTTGCAAAGATAAAATCATATTGCATTGCATCATGCTACCAATGTAATACAGTATTATCACTTCCATTGTCAATTGTCTGGGTGTTCCAAAGAAGACCTACTTACTTAAAACTTCAATTGCAGTTAGCCGGGCTTTAGGGTCAGCCAGAAGCATCTTCTTCACGAGATCTTTGGCACTACTTGATATCGATGGCCATGGATCAGAAACAAAATCAAGGTGCCCACGCAAAACAGAATCAAATATTCCCTGCTCATTCTCTGGAATTGGGAGAACATAGACAAGGATTAATACATAAAAAGTTATCTGAATTGATACGTTAAGCAATCCATTAATAAAAACATATTTTTAAATGATCCCCTCTACTTTGAGATATAGTAGACAAAGTTTATTGAACCTAATTTTTGTTAAAGTGGTAATATTATTATGCCAGAGTACACTAAACTAAGCTACTGCCTTCCTGTTCGAGGCGGGGGTTTCTCCTTCACTAGTTACCTCCCCAGAAGGGTGGGACACCACTGAGTAAGATGTACAGTATCACTCCAGCACTCCAAATATCAGCTTCAGCACCATAGTTTCGACGCAGTACTTCAGGAGCCACGTAGTAGGCACTACCGACTAGGTCTCTGAACGACTCTCCTGAAATTAGACACCATCTGTGAGTATAAACCATCAGTTCTTTGCTAAGAAACAAAGCAGGGTGAGATCATTTTTGAGGTTTTCTTATGAACTTCTCAGAAGCATACATATCTAGTAGGCACTACCGACTAGGTCTCTTCACAAGTTTCAAATTTTAACATTACACACAATTAAACAACTCCTCAATGATCTCCTTCCCGCCCAATTTCTCAGAGATCTCAAACTGAAAAGAAAAACAATACTATTTCTCACATCTATAACAAATTGAATCAGCATATCGAACATTACTCCAATCAATAAATGGCTTCCACACTAATCCCATCAACATAAACATTTCATTCAAAAACCTAATTAATGACCACGAGATTATTACCCGGCTTGAAAAACGCAGACAAGCCGAAATCTGTAGCCTTGAGCGGCGAATCCTCATCCTTACTCAAAAACAAGAAATTCTCAGGCTTCAAATCCCTATGCATGACCCCCATCGAGTGGCAAGCATGCACCACCGTCACAATCTGGCGGCACAGCCCCGCCGCGGCGCGCTCCGAGTAATGCCCCTTGGCGATAATCCGATCGAAGAGCTCGCCGCCGGCGCACAATTCCATCACCAAATGCACGCTGTGGCGATCCTCGAAGCTCTCCTTGAGCTCGACGATGTTGCGGTGGCCGGTGAGGTGGTGCATGATCTGGACCTCGCGGCGGACGTCGGCGACGTCGTCGGGGCTGATGAGCTTGCGCGTGGCGATTGACTTGCACGCGAAGTTCTGGCGCGTGGCGCGGTGGGTCACCAGATGGGTCACGCCGAACTGGCCCCGCCCCAGCTCCCGCCCGAAAATGTACACGGAGTGGACATCGGACATCGGCCGGCCCAGGACGCGGCCGATGCCTGTCGGGAGAGGCCGGCGGGGCGGGGGCGGCGTATCGGCGGGGACGACGTTGATGCTGGGTTGCTGCCCTCCGCCGCCGTTGGGTGGGGGATTGGCGCCGGTGGTGGTGGTGGTGGTGGTGTTGCAGTTACCCATTTTTGAATTTGGGATTTTTATGTTACGACTGTGTGAAGTCAAAGTGTTTAGAGACAGAAGAAGGGAATTTATACTTATATATGTGTCTCAATTTTCTTCAACCTTTCGTGTGTAGATATATACATGGAGATTTTGATCTTTTACTTTTCTTAGATTTGGTAATATAGACTCGCGTTCAAGGCCCTTCTAATGTTTTGATTTTGTATTGACCACTGTTTTAAATTTGTTTATTATTACATACTCAATAATACATTTATTTTGTTGTTGGATAAAGTTGACACTGTTTTAAATTTGATTATTACATAATACAATTGTTTTGGTGTTGGATAAAGTTGACCTCACATCGCATGGGTTCAATTGATTTTTTACAAAATAAGAGTAGTAAATTTACCGAATCCAAAGGCCAATTTCCAGTTCAACTTCAAATCACGAGTGGTGGCTAAAGTTTTTGTGTCCACAGCTCACAAGTATTTATAACATATAGTTGTAGGTCACATGTCAATTTAGGGGAACTATTTCCTCTGCCAAAGTATTAGAGGAATAGGAATTCGAAGGCATGGACGATGAAGTGCAGTCTGTTGGTAAGACGCTTCCCCTCCAACTAATAGGTCGGGGGTTCGAGTCACCTTAGGAGCTAGAGTGTGAGTGGGTTTTTTCCTTTCTTTGGTTGTAACAAATTTTAAAAAAAATAAAGGAATTCGAAGGCATTCACAAATACTTTTCATGTTTCTTTGTTAGTTGTAGAAAAAAATAATCGAAGGGATTATTATTTTAATTATGATTCAAATATGATAATATTAGTACAAAAACAGTCCTAAAACGTGAGAAATTGTCAAATTTTATGTTTTTTGAATTAGTAACTAGGGTTGTCGATTGGTTCGGGTCGATTACCCATACCCGAATTTTCGGTTACCCAAACCCGAAATTGTCATATTTCACTTACCGTTCCCAAACCGTTTTAGGTGTTCGGTTACCCATACCCGAATTTTCGGTTACCCGAACCCGAAATTGCCATATTTCACTAACCGTTCCCAAACCGTTTTAGGTGTTCGGTTACCCAATAACCGCTTCGGTTACCCGATTCGGTTATTTGGGTATCTGAAATACTCATTTAAAAAATTAAAATTAAAATTCAAATAATTTGCTAGATAAAGGATTTGAACCTTAGTCTCTAGAAAATACAGTAAGCAATTTATCCACTAGACTAAAGCTTATTCTTATACTTTTAATATATTATAATTTTATTTTAGCTAAGACTCGATTTTTTTAGAAAAATAAATAAATTAATGAATTAATAATTAAAAAATATAATATATATATATTTATTAAATAATTTATTAAATAATTTTCGGTTATTTCGGTTAACCCGTTTCGGTTATTGGGTTAACCGATACCCAAAATTTTTCTAAAAATGATACCCGAAACCGAACCGTTAACCAAAAAATTCGGTTATTGGATACCCAAACCCGAAAATTTCGGTTCGATTAACGGATTATCCAAAAACCCAATAACCAATTAGATAGCCCTATTAGTAACCAAATATTATGTTCCTTTTCCAAAATAACTATAAACTATTTCAAAAGTGCTCTCATATTAGTATCTAAGGTTTTATAAATTTAATTATACTTTCAAGTCGAAATTAAAATTCCATGTTGGTCATATATGTGTTTTATAGATTACTAGTGCGCAACCCGTCGAAATTCGACGGGAAATTATTTTAACTTATTATATAAATTATTTTTAAATTTATTTAATTTAAGGTAATATAGTTGAAATTATATTAATTTGAATCATATTTCTCAATTAAATGTTAACCTTTTGTTAGAATAATAAATATTTTTTTTATGTAGATTTTTATTTAATCATATTTTGAAAAATGTATCGATATTGAAAATTTTATTTCATCTGAGCATCATCTCGTCTGAACCTTGTAGGATCATATCATAATCTGTAGTGACCCGCTCTTTTATATATTTTTAAATCCAGTAATGCGTGTTTATTATTGTTCATCAGTGAATGAAACCAGTTATTATCCTGATATGAATTCAGCTGATGATCCTGAATTTATATTGTTAAAGCAGTAAATGATATTATTTCAGAGTTATAACTGACTTAGCAAAGTCACGTTATTTATTTAAGCGAGATGGAATTAAATTTTATTTTTACTCAAGTCGTGGATTATTTTCGACCCGTGAGTTAATTAAATCTGCGGATTTAATTTTTATATTAAAACAACGAACGAATTAAATCTACGGATTTAATTTAGATTCATTTTATAACTTATAGATTTTAGCGAGATATCACATGTCGAAATCGAGATTTATGTAAATACAGTATCAAGCAGAATCGAAGCCAGTATTTTATTACAGTTACAGAATCACCGAGATATAGAAAATACATCATTAATTCTTCTCTACATTTTTTTTTATTTCTTTTTCTTCCATCAACTTTTGTTCCCCAACTTCTCCACACCATTATCATCACTTTTCCCCACCACTTTCACCACCATTTTCCCCACCACTCAATTATGCAGCAACACAAATTTGTTCCAGCCATCAAGTCTCTTCTTCCCTCACTAAAACGTGCTGAAGAAGCTGAGAAAGGGAGAGAGAGTTTCCTCCAACTCCAAACTGTACCTTGAAGAGGTAAGCCTTGAAGCAAATCCTTTCAACTTCTTGTTTAGCCTACAATTATTAAGAAGAACAATATACAATTCAATTTCAGATTTTTTTTCAACAAATTCCTCAGCTTAACCCAGTTCAAACACATTACAAGGTAAATACTAAACTCCCTTATTTCAATTCCAGTTCACGCATCATCCATCAAACACACTTTGGATAAAGAATACAAAGTAGAAGATGAGTATATTTTGCATAATGGACATAGCAATCAACCAAAGTCAGTTTTATGTGTTATTCATGACGAAATAGAAACAAAACCAATATGTGAGAATGAACATAGCAGCATGTAGAACCAGCAACATATAACCTTTAACAGATTTTGACCTTCACACCATAGCTTTACCATCTCACAATTGATAAACCATGTACATAAAATACCTCAGACAATTCATACCATACGTAGTAGTTGTAAAGTGAGAGTAGGGAACTTAACTTCTGAGAGGGAATGGGCAACTGCCCTGCTCAGTGAACCAAGGGCGACGGCAGAGCTTTCACCGGCGTCGGAGGGGCGCACGTACAGACCTCAGCGGTTCTGCTCGCCGGTTGCTCAGTCACGGCGACGGCGGCTCCGGGAGAGGCGGCTGCCGGACTCTTGCTGTTAACAGCAGCGGCTGGCGGCGGCGCTCCCAAGCTGCGACGTCCGGCGATAGAACTCCAAGCCGCGACCCGGCGAAACAGCAGTTGTAGTTGGAGGCGTGGCTCGAACCTTCGACTCCGAAAATAGCAGCAACGGCGGACCTCTGCTCGGCGGAAATTGAGCACAGTGACGGGCGCTCACGGATCTCCAGAAATGCCGTCGCGAGTTTGCTTCGCCGGAGAAGAAGTTATAACAACAGCGGTGTCGGGACTCGGAGAATCGACGGAGGCGGCCGAGACCAGAACGCGGCAACGATTTCCAGAAGTTAGGGCTCCTCTTTGTTTCCTTCAACAGATATGGGAGAGAGAGAACTTCGGAGGAGGAATTGAGGACGAGGTTGGACGGAGCTGCTTCCAGTCGACGACCGCCTGCCGGATTCTGGAGCGGCGGCGGCACCCGCCTCGGCTGAAGGTAGAGCGAGATGGAGAGAGGCGTGCGTGATAGCAGAGCGTGTTTGCTTAGAGAGAAGAGAAGAACAGGAGGCGTCGGACCTTGGCGTGGCAGAAGCTGACTCGCCGGATTTCGGAGCGGCGACGGCGGCGCCTCGGCTGGAACGAGAGGAAGAAATAGAGAGAGAGAGAGCTCGACTGTTTTGTTAGAAAGAGAGAGAGATGAGAATTAAAAGATAGAGAGAGAGAACCGAGATGTTGGGGGGAAAGAATTTGGGCTTCTCCCCTTATTTGTGAAAATTGGGCCTAATTTAATTATTTCCTTGGGCTTTAGTTTAATGGGCTTATTATTTAATTGAGTTGGGCCGATTTTAATTACTGATTGGGCCTCTGATTTTATTTATATGGGCCGATTTTATTTACTGATTGGGCCTCTGAATTTATTTATTTTACTCAGATGAGCTTTTATTACATTATTTCATTGGGCCGAATTTATTTAAATTGAAGCCCATCTATTTTATTTTAATTGGGCTGTTATATTATCTACGTTGGGCCTCGTTTGATTTATGTAATTGAGCCCAGCTAATCAAATAATTATTTATTGGGCCAAGATTTATTTAATTACTTGAGCCGATGAATTATTTCAATTGGGCCTCTCATGTTAATTATTCAAGCCCACTTTTACTTAATTATTAGGTTGCCTTATGTTGAGCCTTTTAATTATTTAATCTTATAACATTACTTATTCCTATTTATTAAGCCGATTAATTATGAGGTTATAAAGCGAATAAGCTGAAGTATTTATTTATTTTCTATTGACTACGAGGAGCGGGGATTTAATTGACGGATTAGAACACCCCGAAGAGAACGGATTAATTTTTGTTAATTATCCGGCTTCATGAGACGAGACTTAGCTTTTGTTTAAATCCGATAGCCTGGATTAACAATAGAAATTCCCTGATTATTATCTCAGAATAATAGTTCATGCATACGAGATTCATGCATAGTTTAATTACGCATTCTCATTTAATTGAGAATTTTCCCTCGATTTAAAGTCTTACGTTATTTTCTCGGATTAAAGGTCGAGCGCAAGAATAAGAGCTCGTCAAGGAGTCACTAATCTGTAGCAAAGCTTTGCTATCAGGTGGGTTACTTTCATATATATCAAATGAGTTTAATGTTATGTTTGAACAGATATTTCATTGCAAAATCTTTGAACTGAAAATTATTTCAACTGTTGTCTTGCCATAAATGTTTCAATGTTTGGTATGATATCTATCTGATGTGGCTTTGCCAGTTATTATGAAATCGAATTCGGGTCCTGAGCAGTTGATAGCTATCCTGCCAGGGCTAGTGTACACCAGTGACCGTGAGTCATCTAGCGGGTTGGCCGGTCAAGTGTCCGTGAGAGGTGGCCACCTCTCCGGCACACAGTTCCAGATATGATAGATTACAAGAGAACTTAGTCTGCAGACGAACTTTAAGAATCACAAATGAATTTAGTAAGCTTGGGCCTTTTTAGCGAAAAACTCCCTTGCTGTACTGTTTATGATGGCATGACAATTTACAACTTTACGAAGCATGTTATATTTCATAGTAGGCATATGTGCCCACTGAGTACTTTTGTACTCAGCCCTGCATATATTTCTAAATGTGCAGGTTGAGCAGCTGCCGATGGTGATGAAGTGACGAGCGGGACTCTTTTGTCTTATTATGTATTAATGAACTCTAGGGTTACATGTCTTCATACATGTAATCAGAACTTTATTCCGCTGCGTACTCAGAAGTTTTATGTTATTTTGGATAAGTCGGAGTTATCCGAACTTACTAGTTATTTGAGTCTATACGACTAAAACTCCGTTATATTATAAATATCCCTGTTGTTAACAATGATACTGCGATCCTTTCTTGTTTGATTATTCCCCTTTCTACCCCGCTTCTAATCTCCCTCCATTAGTCACGGTTTCCCCGGCTTAATTATCCTTAATTATGTTCGGTCGTGACAGAGTGGTATTAGAGCAGTTCATTTGCTCTGAACCCTAGAGTTAGCCCATTTTTCTAGTATGATCACTAGTATATATGAGTCAGTCAACCAAAGCTCATCACTTCATCACATCGTCATGCTCAGCAAGATAGAATGTGGTAATGATTTTAAAATATTGAGAAGTTCACGTTTTATATGAATGTACTGATGCTTACATTCAAGTTTTATACTTTATTGATTGATTAGATATCTCAATGAACTTAGATGCGTTAAGAATGCATGATCACTGTTACGAGCAGAACAATAGAAGCTAGAAACTCAGTTATATTTCACTATAGCCATGGTGAAGAGCTAAGAAAGAGGAAGAGAATCCAATGAAAGCAGTGCAAGCAGAGTGCCACGCACGAATCACTGAAGCAGGCATAGTTCTTCATTCAGGTTGTTCACGCGTGACAGAACACCGAATCGACTATTGCCTTAATTGATGATAGATCACGTGAGTCATTGCTCGTAGCGACGAGTGTGACTTATGTAATCAGCTAGCTATCGCATAATGAGCTAAGACTCATTACTAACTCTCGATTATCACCAGTTATGGCATGAAGAGAACCTTCATGATTTATGTTTGAACTTCAGAGTCGGACTCATATGCAGTTATAACACTTTGTGTATGATGTTATAGCATCGCGATTAGAACTGCCAGCTTACAGTTTCAGATATTCAGAACCTTTATGATTACAATTACCTATTATATTACACGTGAGCATGATTTAGAATCCCTATTGATTACGATCACCTACTACAAATCGAAAGGAGGATAGGTGCCATGGGTAACTAGAAGTTACCAACCATTATGATTGACTAGAAAAATCTATACAAGTGCGTAAGACGGGAGGAGTTCCTGAAGATGGTTTGGAGTTTAACAAGAGTTAGAAATATCGACAATGGTTCGATGTTAAAGTTAAGAGATTGAGATTATGATGAGAGACTAAGCAGGTTAAGTATGCATACCTTAGTCGATCAGAGACATTCCCCAGTTAGAACATTTTAGACCAAACATTCAGTTTAGTAGCCAGAATGCAAGCATGGACTAAGGTCATTCCATGACTTAGAATTACACATGGGGACACATACCCTATAAAGGTACTCAGATGAGCAAAAGCTATTTCCTTATTGAATGCGTGATGATTCAGAAGGTCTTTTGCAATAACACGGAAGAGTGCTTCAAATTATATGGTTGCATTTCAAGAGCTATGTGAAGGAACACTAAGCACTAGAAGTACTACAGTAAGATCATATAGAGGAACATTGTTGAGTAAGGTCGAGCCTACCTTATTTCACCTATAGAAGATGTTAAGGATTGCATTAAACTAGGAGGCAGACTCCAAGTTTGAGAAGCTCTAGAATATTCTCAAGGACATGTTCAAGATATTAAGAAGAAAGTAGTGATTTTAGACCAAATATACCTTTTGCAGCCAAGGAATAAGAGTTTCCAAGTTCGGAAAAGTATTTCCGAGTGAGAGAGAAGTAGTTATGTCGGACCTGGCCAGTCCACATGGCCAAAATCTCAGTAGTCGTCATATATGGGTCTTTAAACCTATATATTTTAAACCTTCATCTGAAAAGCCAAACGGGTTCAGACTATTAGGTCATTTCGTTTCGACCTTTCAGTCAATTCATTTCTACCCTATGGTTATTCATTTTCAATTATTTGGCAAATTATTGAAACACTTTGCCTAATTGCCATTTGTGATTTGAATCATTGCGATATACTAGCTATTGGTAGATTTTCTGTGACCCAAGGACAAGCAGATACTCATCAGATTAAATCAGTCAAACACGTATGCTTCAATCCAAGGGTCAAGCACGTAATGCATACAGACATTCTCTTGTGCATTTAGTAGGACGTTATTTGTGTATTTCAAAAACGATGATCATTTCGATGCTTTTGTATGCCCCTATGTTGGCTTAGTTATTTTGATAAGTATTAGTACGAAAATGCTGGTTCATAGGGCATTTCGGAACTGAGCTCTTTCATGATGACCTTGCTAGATAGCTAGTTCATCGTGTATAATGCTTGGATAGATCACCAGATCTATATTCAATTGTTGGTGAAATAGTCCTCATTGATACTAATTTCCCATGTCTATGTAGCGACCCTATCAGTCTTTTGCGGCAAGTTACTTTCGCTATGTTATTTATATACTTTCATGAGGAAGAGTATGAGCGAGATTTGAGAATCAAGAAAACAATTTACAGAATCGATGATATGCATCTGTGTATTACATTGGTGACTATATGTCGACTCATCGGAATGCCAACAAAGCAAAGGCTTCCGAGAGAAGTTGGATAGAACAATAGTATGCCTTGTGATGTTGCATTAACAACTTGTGTTTTGACCTAATAGAATGCCGTCAAAACGAGGACGACCAAGAGGAGGGGGCAGGATTCCCCGAAATAAAGGAAGAGGCCCAGAAACAGGGCCAGAACCAGAAATAGTTCAACCACCTGTTCAGCCAGAACGACGGATTGAAGAATTATTCTTGCGACAGAACCCACCTACCTTCAACGGGACAGGAGACCCGGCAGAAGCTGAAACTTGGGTTCGCGCTATTGAGCGCATTTTCAACTTCCTGCGTTGCACCGACCAAGAGCGCCTGACTTGTATGTCCTTTCAGTTGACTGGGTCAGCTGATTTCTGGTGGGAAGCACGGATGAAAACGATGACAGCAGAGCAGTTAGAAAACCTGACTTGGGAACAATTCAAAGCCGGTATATATGACAAGTATATACCCAAGAGCTACCGCAAGAAAAAGGAGGCTGAATTTTACAATCTAAAACAAGGGAAGATGTCGGTAACTCAATACGACAGGATGTTCTGCGATATGTCTAGATATGCGCCGGAACAAGTTGACACAGATGAGAAGATGGCTGAAAAGTTTTGTGCCGGACTGAGGCACGAGATTAGGATGGCTTTGGCAAGCCACGGAGGATTGTCTTACACTGAGTCGCTCAGCCGAGCGTTAGACATTGAGGCAGCCATGCCAGGAGAAAGACTTGCAATTGTACCTGCGCCAGCACCTCCACATGATCAAAGTTATAATCAGAATTTCAAAGGAAAGAGGAGATGGGACAACAGTAACCCGAACCAAGGCGAGAAGAGGCCATGGCAGGGATGGGTCTTCCAGTCACAGGGCTATGGAGGCCAGAGTGCACCGAAACAGATGGGAAATAACCAACAGAGAGCCCCACATTGCCCCAAATGTAACAAAAATCATGTGGGAATCTGTAAGGCCGGCAGTGATAGTTGTTATATCTGCAACCAGAAGGGGCACTATGCAAACCGGTGCCCGAATAAGCAACACGGGACGGGTTCAAGGCCGAACCTATCTATCCAGGCTCCGCATCTGCGAGCAATCCAAGCTCTGTCCCAACCATACCCAGGGCAGCAACCACAGTATCAGCAGCCACAGCAGCACCAACAGCTACCGTACCAACCACAACCTCAACAACCGTATCAGCAACAGGCTCGCCAACAACAGAAACAACATGAAGAGCCTCGTCATGCTAGAGCCTATGCTATGAGGCAGAAGCAGCCCGAAAACAACCAGGGAAACCTGGCAGGTATGGGCATGCTACTCAATACTCCTGTTGTACTTCTATTTGATACGGGCGCATCGCATACTTTCATTTCAAGTACATGTGTCGACACATTAAAACTTAAAATGGAAAGAGCTGAACATGAGTTGAGTATATCATCACCTATAGGAGGGATGACGACAGTAGATCATGTGTGCTTGAACCTAGAACTGAATATAGGGTCACTCAAGATTGTAGTGAACAACTCGTATGTTATACCGATGGGAGATGTGGACATAATCCTAGGAATGGACTGGCTAGCCGAGAACTATGCCACCATCATTTGTAACGAAAGACGGATATCGTTTCGACCCCCAGGAAGGGAGCCGTCACATTTCCACGGAATTAGTATGGGAAGAAGAAAGATGATCATCTCCGCCCTCCAAGCAACGAAAATGATGAATAAGGGATACCCAGCTTACCTCGTATACTTGCACGGAGAACTGGGAACTGAAAGGAGCATAGAAGATGTAGCAATTGTACGGGACTTTTCAGATGTATTTCCAGAGATTCTGCCAGGGCCACCACCGGACAGACCAATTGAGTTTACCATTGATTTGGAGCCCGGGGCAGCTCCCATTTCGAAGGCACCATACCGAATGGCTCCTAAAGAGTTGGAAGAACTCAAGATACAACTGCAAGAACTTTTGGAACTTGGATTCATTAGGCCAAGTGTATCACCTTGGGGTGCACCCGTACTTTTCGTGAAGAAAAAGGATGGCACATTGCGAATGTGCATAGACTATAGGGAACTGAACAAAGTGACACTGAAGAACAAATATCCTTTACCAAGGATAGATGACCTTTTCGACCAGCTCAAGGGAGTAAGCGTGTTCTCGAAGATTGATTTGCGGTCTGGTTATCACCAGCTGAAGATTCGACCAGAAGACGTACCTAAGACGGCATTTCGAACTAGGTATGGCCACTATGAATTTGTAGTTGTGCCATTCGGGCTAACTAATGCGCCAGCCGTATTCATGGACCTCATGAATCGAGTGTTTCATCCGTACTTAGATAAATTTGTCTTGGTGTTTATAGATGACATCCTGATCTACTCGAAGAACGAGAAAGACCATGAGGAACATCTGAGAATTGTTCTAGAAACGTTGAGGACGGAGCGCCTTTATGCCAAATTCAGCAAGTGCGAGTTTTGGCTCAGCGAAGTCACGTTTTTAGGACATATTGTGTCATCAGAAGGGATTAAAGTGGACCCTGAAAAAGTGCAAGCAGTGCGCGAATGGAAATCGCCTACTAACCCTAATGAGATAAGAAGTTTCTTAGGATTGGCAGGTTACTACCGGAGGTTCATAGAGGGATTTTCCAAAATCGCAAGGCCAATGACGCAACTACTCAGGAAGGGGGTAAAATTTTCTTGGACAGATGAGTGCGAGAAGAGCTTCCAAGAACTCAAGGAAAAGTTAACTACGGCACCAGTGTTAGCCGTTCCAACAGCTGACAAGGAATACGTGATCTACACAGACGCGTCCAAAAATGGACTTGGTTGCGTGCTGATGCAGGAAGGAAGAGTGATAGCATATGCGTCGCGACAGCTTAGACCACATGAACTGAACTATCCGACCCATGATCTAGAATTGGCTGCAGTGGTACACGCATTGAAGATTTGGAGACATCACCTATATGGAGTTAGGTGCGAGATATTCACGGACCACAAAAGCCTGAAATACTTTTTCGAGCAAAAGGACCTTAATATGAGACAAAGGAGGTGGCTCGAACTAGTAAAAGATTATGACTGCGGTATTAACTACCACCCAGGCAAGGCCAACGTAGTGGCTGATGCATTGAGTCGTAAGACTCAATCTAAATTAGGATCTCTCATCACTCGAGAGAAGGAGCTCATAAGAGAATTTGGTAAAATGAGCATAGAAGTGGTCAAACCACCAGGAACGATAGCAAGCGTTGTTGCAACGATACCTAGCTTGAGAAAGATGATCGTAGAAGCACAAAGAAAGGACGAGAAAATGGAGAAGCTACGAGAAGCGGTAAGGAAAGGAGGCGTCAAGAATTATCAAGAAGCATCAGATAATGCTATCCTCTTTGAGGGAAGGATATGCATCCCCCAAGATGATGAACTTAAGGATAAAATCATGAGCGAAGCTCACGATACCCCTTATACTGCCCACCCGGGGAGCACTAAGATGTATCAAGATCTAAAGAAGCATTTTTGGTGGGAAGGCATGAAAAGAGACATAGCATCCTTTGTAGAGAGATGCTTAGCTTGCCAACAAATGAAGGCCCTACACCAAAGGCCATATGGAAAGCTACAACCATTGGAAATCCCAGAATGGAAGTGGGATCACATAGCAATGGATTTTGTGACCAGTTTGCCCAAGACAAGGAAAGGAAACACTGCCATTTGGGTAATAGTGGATCGACTCACGAAGTGTGCTCATTTTATACCAATACCGATCACACACGGGTCAGACAAGCTAGCTCAGTTGTATGTTCGAGAGATTGTGCGTTTACACGGCGTGCCCGTGTCGATCACTTCAGATCGAGACTCAAAATTCACATCTAGATTTTGGACAAGCTTACAGAAAGAGTTAGGCACAAGGTTAAATTTCAGCACCGCTTTCCACCCGCAGACAGATGGGCAGTCGGAAAGGACAATTCAGACTCTCGAAGATATGTTGAGAACAGTGGTGTTAGACAGAGGTGGAAGTTGGGAATCAGTGTTGCCGCTGATTGAGTTTGCCTACAACAATAGCTACCAGGCGACCATTGACATGGCACCTTACGAGGCGTTGTATGGAAGAAAATGCAGATCACCACTTTACTGGGATGAAGTGGGTGAGAGAAAAATCCTAGGACCGGACACGGTCAGCGAGATGATTGAGATAGTCCGTCAAATCAGAGGGCGAATAAAGGAGGCGCAAGATAGACAGAAATCTTACTCTGATGCACGCCGAACCGAATTACAGTTTGAAATAGGAGACAAGGTCTTCCTAAAGGTATCTCCTACCAAGGGGATAACTAGGTTTGGTGTCAAGGGAAAACTTAGGCCCCGATTCGTAGGACCTTATGAGATTTTGGAGAGAATAGGCCCAGTAGCCTATAGGTTGGCGTTACCGCCAAGCTTTGGAAACGTTCACAATGTTTTCCACGTATCACAACTCAGAAAATACATTTTCGATCCAAAGCACATAATCCACCAAGAAGAGATGATCCTTTGCCCAGACTTGAGCTATGAAGAGAGACCAGAGGCCATTCTAGATCGAAAAGTACAACAACTCAGGAATAAGGCAATCACATCAGTGAAAGTCTTATGGAGACACCACGGACAAGAGGAAGCCACGTGGGAGCTTGAAGACAAAATGAAGGAGAAATACCCCGAACTGTTTTAGAAGAAATATGCAAATTTCGGGATGAAATTTTTGTTAAGAGGGGTAGTATGTAGTGACCCGCTCTTTTATATATTTTTAAATCCAGTAATGCGTGTTTATTATTGTTCATCAGTGAATGAAACCAGTTATTATCCTGATATGAATTCAGCTGATGATCCTGAATTTATATTGTTAAAGCAGTCAATGATATTATTTCAGAGTTATAACTGACTTAGCAAAGTCACGTTATTTATTTAAGCGAGATGGAATTAAATTTTATTTTTACTCAAGTCGTGGATTATTTCCGACTCGTGAGTTAATTAAATCTGCGGATTTAATTTTTATATTAAAACAACGAACGAATTAAATCTACGGATTTAATTTAGATTCATTTTATAACTTATAGATTTTAGCGAGATATCACATGTCGAAATCGAGATTTATGTAAATACAGTATCAAGCAGAATCGAAGCCAGTATTTTATTACAGTTACAGAATCACCGAGATATAGAAAATACATCATTAATTCTTCTCTACATTTTTTTTATTTCTTTTTCTTCCATCAACTTTTGTTCCCCAACTTCTCCACACCATTATCATCACTTTTCCCCACCACTTTCACCACCATTTTCCCCACCACTCAATTATGCAGCAACACAAATTTGTTCCAGCCATCAAGTCTCTTCTTCCCTCACTAAAACGTGCTGAAGAAGCTGAGAAAGGGAGAGAGAGTTTCCTCCAACTCCAAACTGTACCTTGAAGAGGTAAGCCTTGAAGCAAATCCTTTCAACTTCTTGTTTAGCCTACAATTATTAAGAAGAACAATATACAATTCAATTTCAGATTTTTTTTCAACAAATTCCTCAGCTTAACCCAGTTCAAACACATTACAAGGTAAATACTAAACTCCCTTATTTCAATTCCAGTTCACGCATCATCCATCAAACACACTTTGGATAAAGAATACAAAGTAGAAGATGAGTATATTTTGCATAATGGACATAGCAATCAACCAAAGTCAGTTTTATGTGTTATTCATGACGAAATAGAAACAAAACCAATATGTGAGAATGAACATAGCAGCATGTAGAACCAGCAACATATAACCTTTAACAGATTTTGACCTTCACACCATAGCTTTACCATCTCACAATTGATAAACCATGTACATAAAATACCTCAGACAATTCATACCATACGTAGTAGTTGTAAAGTGAGAGTAGGGAACTTAACTTCTGAGAGGGAATGGGCAACTGCCCTGCTCAGTGAACCAAGGGCGACGGCAGAGCTTTCACCGGCGTCGGAGGGGCGCACGTACAGACCTCAGCGGTTCTGCTCGCCGGTTGCTCAGTCACGGCGACGGCGGCTCAGGGAGAGGCGGCTGCCGGACTCTTGCTGTTAACAGCAGCGGCTGGCGGCGGCGCTCCCAAGCGGCGACGTCCGGCGATAGAGCTCCAAGCCGCGACCCGGCGAAACAGCAGTTGTAGTTGGAGGCGTGGCTCGAACCTTCGACTCCGAAAATAGCAGCAACGGCGGACCTCTGCTCGGCGGAAATTGAGCACAGTGACGGGCGCTCACGGATCTCCAGAAATGCCGTCGCGAGTTTGCTTCGCCGGAGAAGAAGTTATAACAGCAGCGGTGTCGGGACTCGGAGAATCGACGGAGGCGGCCGAGACCAGAACGCGGCAACGATTTCCAGAAGTTAGGGCTCCTCTTTGTTTCCTTCAACAGATATGGGAGAGAGAGAACTTCGGAGGAGGAATTGAGGACGAGGTTGGACGGAGCTGCTTCCAGTCGACGACCGCCTGCCGAATTCTGGAGCGGCGGCGGCACCCGCCTCGGCTGAAGGTAGAGCGAGATGGAGAGAGGCGTGCGTGATAGCAGAGCGTGTTTGCTTAGAGAGAAGAGAAGAACAGGAGGCGTCGGACCTTGGCGTGGCAGAAGCTGACTCGCCGGATTTCGGAGCGGCGACGGCGGCGCCTCGGCTGGAACGAGAGGAAGAAATAGAGAGAGAGAGCTCGACTGTTTTGTTAGAAAGAGAGAGAGATGAGAATTAAAAGATAGAGAGAGAGAACCGAGATGTTGGGGGGAAAGAATTTGGGCTTCTCCCCTTATTTGTGAAAATTGGGCCTAATTTAATTATTTCCTTGGGCTTTAGTTTAATGGGCTTATTATTTAATTGAGTTGGGCCGATTTTAATTACTGATTGGGCCTCTGATTTTATTTATATGGGCCGATTTTATTTACTGATTGGGCCTCTGAATTTATTTATTTTACTCAGATGGGCTTTTATTACATTATTTCATTGGGCCGAATTTATTTAAATTGAAGCCCATCTATTTTATTTTAATTGGGCTGTTATATTATCTACGTTGGGCCTCGTTTGATTTATGTAATTGAGCCCAGCTAATCAAATAATTATTTATTGGGCCAAGATTTATTTAATTACTTGAGCCGATGAATTATTTCAATTGGGCCTCTCATGTTAATTATTCAAGCCCACTTTTACTTAATTATTAGGTTGCCTTATGTTGAGCCTTTTAATTATTTAATCTTATAACATTACTTATTCCTATTTATTAAGCCGATTAATTATGAGGTTATAAAGCGAATAAGCTGAAGTATTTATTTATTTTCTATTGACTACGAGGAGCGGGGATTTAATTGACGGATTAGAACACCCCGAAGAGAACGGATTAATTTTTGTTAATTATCCGGCTTCATGAGACGAGACTTAGCTTTTGTTTAAATCCGATAGCCTGGATTAACAATAGAAATTCCCTGATTATTATCTCAGAATAATAGTTCATGCATACGAGATTCATGCATAGTTTAATTACGCATTCTCATTTAATTGAGAATTTTCCCTCGATTTAAAGTCTTACGTTATTTTCTCGGATTAAAGGTCGAGCGCAAGAATAAGAGCTCGTCAAGGAGTCACTAATCTGTAGCAAAGCTTTGCTATCAGGTGGGTTACTTTCATATATATCAAATGAGTTTAATGTTATGTTTGAACAGATATTTCATTGCAAAATCTTTGAACTGAAAATTATTTCAACTGTTGTCTTGCCATAAATGTTTCAATGTTTGGTATGATATCTATCTGATGTGGCTTTGCCAGTTATTATGAAATCGAATTCGGGTCCTGAGCAGTTGATAGCTATCCTGCCAGGGCTAGTGTACACCAGTGACCGTGAGTCATCTAGCGGGTTGGCCGGTCAAGTGTCCGTGAGAGGTGGCCACCTCTCCGGCACACAGTTCCAGATATGATAGATTACAAGAGAACTTAGTCTGCAGACGAACTTTAAGAATCACAAATGAATTTAGTAAGCTTGGGCCTTTTTAGCGAAAAACTCCCTTGCTGTACTGTTTATGATGGCATGACAATTTACAACTTTACGAAGCATGTTATATTTCATAGTAGGCATATGTGCCCACTGAGTACTTTTGTACTCAGCCCTGCATATATTTCTAAATGTGCAGGTTGAGCAGCTGCCGATGGTGATGAAGTGACGAGCGGGACTCTTTTGTCTTATTATGTATTAATGAACTCTAGGGTTACATGTCTTCATACATGTAATCAGAACCTTATTCCGCTGCGTACTCAGAAGTTTTATGTTATTTTGGATAAGTCGGAGTTATCCGAACTTACTAGTTATTTGAGTCTATACGACTAAAACTCCGTTATATTATAAATATCCCTGTTGTTAACAATGATACTGCGATCCTTTCTTGTTTGATTATTCCCCTTTCTACCCCGCTTCTAATCTCCCTCCATTAGTCACGGTTTCCCCGGCTTAATTATCCTTAATTATGTCCGGTCGTGACATAATCTAAAGTTCGGAAGACGACAACTAACGTTTGAACATCAGACTTTTGAGTATCATCTCGTTTAGATCTTAAAATACAAAAAATTAATTTTTATGCGTCAAGTTTTTTTTTAACATCATTATCTGGAGCTTTAAAAATCAAATTTGACTTGTGAGATTGTATGATTTGGAGCTTCTAACATCATAACTAACTTGTGAACATCATTTTGTATGGAACTTGAAAAATTTTTGACAAACTTTTATGCATTATTAGTTCTAAATATTATAATTGGATTCCAAGAATCATCTCGTTTGGAGTTTAAAAAATAAATTTAACTTGTGAGTATCATCTCATTTGAACTTTGAATGACCACAATTAGGTTACAAGAATTATCTTGTGTGTAGCTTTAAAGATCATTATCATCTTTCGCTTGTAAGATCATAACTAACTTCTAAACATCATCTTGTATGCAGCTTGAAAAATCTTGACAATTTTTTGTGCATTATTTCATGTGGAGCTTGAAATATCATAATTGAGTTTCGAGCATCATTTCGTTTGAAATTTGAAAGAATAAAATGGACTCGTGAACATTAATTATCTTCAAATCTTGATTTTCGAGTATCATTCCGTCTGAAAATTGAAAGAATAAAATTGACTCGTGAACATTATCTCGTTTGAAGTTTGAAAGACCATAACTAAGTTTTGAAAATCATCTCGTGTGTAGCTTAAGAAAGTTGACACGAGATTCAAATTGTACTAATTTATTTAGTAATTTAATTGATAAATTTTCATAAAAAATCTATGCTGAATCCAAATTTTATTTTTAAAATTTTATACAAAATATATTATTTTATAATCAAATTAAATTAAAGAAATAATTTACTTAATCAAACCAATTTATTTTTTCAAATTAAATTAATTAGACCATGTATTTAATTAAATAAATTTGGTCAAATTAAATTGACAAAACAATTCAAATTGTATTAGTCTCAATCATTCCGCCAATTAAATGTAGATTTTTAATTTAGAGAGCAAGAGCTTATTCTTGTATAAGTTTTATTTTGGTGAAATCTTATAAAAATACTCAATGTGAAATGAGGTGATTTATATGAATTCTTCACTCGATTGAGATTATTATAAATTTGATACATGATTAAAGATTTCTAATATATTTTAACATCATATCCTCTATTGTTCTTTATCTAAATTCTTCATTTATGCATTACTAATTTCATAAATTATCTATTATTATTATTATTATTATTATTATTATTATTATTATTATTATTATTATTATTGGACGAACAGAAACAAATAAAGTTTGCAGAAATGAAAAATATATTTTTCTTCCCTATATAAATAAAATGTATGGATTTATTTTATAAAAAATAAAAATAAAATTTTAATTATTTTGATAGACATAAAATAAGATTTTGTTTTAAAGTAATCAGTTTATAGAATTTGTGCCTTATTATGCAAACATGTAAATCAATGACCGGACCCGTTAATAATTTACATATACGTGCATGTCTCAATTCAAACTTAATTTAAAATTAATTTTATTAAAAATTAAGAATATAAATATTATATATATATATATATATATATATATATATATATTCATACAATATAATATATTGCAACATATACATATAATATGTACGCTATTGAGAAATATAAAATTAATAACAAATATACATCTAATCACTAACATTCAATTAAAATAATTTATCTTATATAGATTATAATTTTTTTTCTTATCAAACATGTAAATCTAATTTTTATCTAGAAAAAATAAATAATGAAATTTATTAATTTAGATTATATATAATGTTAATATTATTTTATATACACATTTATTATTAATTATATTTATTATGATTAATGAATCTTTATATAGATGTAATAATTAATTAATTAATAAATGATGAAGATTATATATGGTAAATTTTGAAATGATGAGATTTTAGATATGCCACATTGGTTAAGGTTTAATCCTATTATATAATAGATAAGTTTACAACAGATAGAGATAGTTGCAGAAATATGATAATCCAGACTTAAACTATTTTGTTATTACCATGTACTAGAGTAAAAGATAACAAGAAAATAAATGATTTTACTACTAGTAAACATAATAACAAATAAATAAATGAATGGTCACATTGACTTAAACTATTTTGTTATTACCATGTACTAGAGTAAAAGATAACAAGAAAATAAATGATTTTACTACTAGTAAACATAATAACAAATAAATAAATGAATGGTCACCATGTGAAAAAGGTGAACATTTGCGTTTGCCGGGAGTCGAACCCGGGTCTATTGCTTGGAAGGCAATTATCCTAACCGTTGGACTACAAACGCTTGCTGATAATTTACAACCAGTAATTTAAATATCAACGAATCTCCTTAGCTGGAATAATCTGAGCAGACTCGATGAAGGAGAACCATTTGTGATTTCAATTGTCCCTTTGAATATTGTGTACAATTGAGGTAGCCTGAATAAGAATAATTAAACCTAAAAGAAAATTAGAAAAGAAGAAGTAAAACTGGGATATCAACAATACTACAAAATATTATGGCCATTATTCGAGATTCAAATAGCAACTTAAAAATGCTGAAGTCAGCACGCAACGTGCTTTGTGTGACAATCCCTAATTCAAGGCGTGATTCTATGAGTAGTTGATTCATGGCTTTTATGATGTAGAAACTAAGGGTGTCTCAAACAACAAACTGAAATTTCAGCTTTCAAAGTGCCACATCATTGTCACATTAATTTTAGAAACTCATCTATTTTTTCTCTTACATGTCCTTTAACAATAAATCAATTTCTTACTTTTTAAGGTCCCACTATAATACATACTTCATTTATATATCTATATGTACATTAATTTTATTTCAATTATAATTTGTACAATTATTTACATACTGTAATGATATATTTAATTTAATTTTTATATTTAAATTATCTAATTTAATAAAATAAAATGATTAAGTGTGGAAGAAACTCCAAGGTTAAGCGTGCTTGACTTGGAGAAATTTCAGGATGGGTGACCCCCTGGGAAGTTTCTCAGGGAGCATGCAAGTGAGGACAAAACACGCTAGAAATGACTCGTGTTGGTCTGTGAGGACAACCGTCAAGTCTGGAGCCGGACTGTACAAGTGGTATCAGAGCCGAACCTCTCCCAGTACGGTGTGGTTCGGGGACGAACCAAGCGGAAGCTGGTGGGCCTGTGACGGCGGGGACAAAGTAAGGAGTGATCACCGGTGCAAAGAGGCACGGACAATGAGCGGCTCCGATTAAGACTTCCAAGCGGAGGGGCGCAGGGATGAACCGGAACACACCCGAACGAGAGGGATTCTGAAAATATGCAAGTATGAGACTGCATATTCCAAGAGAGCTTAAATGATTTGATAGGTGCTACTCATATCAACAAGATGCATCTTCTTTTCTGGTGCCCACGTGGAAGAAACTCCAAGGTTGAGCATGCTTGGCTTGGAGCAATTACAGGATGGGTGACCCCGTGGGAAGTTTCAAACCGGGCTTCACTGTCGCCGCCAGCCCCCATCCTCGCAGCCATTCTCCACCGTCCTCGCCGCCGTGTAGCTGTTTGCGCCGCCGTCCTCGCCGCTGAGGCCCCCTAGCCCTTTCTCTTCCGCGAACAGCAGCGGAAGAGAAATAACGGTGAAAAACCGTTATGTATAACCTTTATAGATAACAGATGCGTACTGTTATGTATGACGCATCGTACCGTTATCTATGCTACTATACATAACGGTTTTGAAACCGTTGTGTATGACGTATAGAATAGATAACACCACTATACACAACGGTTTTTTTGCTCATAGATAACGGATAAAATCCGTTATCTATGAGCGTTTTTCTAGTAGTGATACTTACCCATTAGGCATCCTCTGAAAGACAATCCTCCCATGTGCTTCCCTAGGCGTGTTGGCCCTGATGGTGGCAGCTGGAGGGGCGCTGGGCCTTCTATCCCGTGAACTACTAGACGCCTGGGGGGTCTCAGGAGTCGCAGATGTGTCATCAGTCGGCTGCTCATCTCGATCAGACCGACCAGATCGACCAAACGAAAATATACTTCTACGGCGAGACATGTTACCTGTTTCAAAATGATTTATATAAGCATTGACACACATAAAATATCATGAATTACTTGAATCTAACGAAATTTCGACAGCATAACCCCTACTATCCATCAACCAAACAAATAAATACATTGTCAAATACATTATCAAATACTGGGTACAAACAAATACATTATCAATATGTCCCCTAACCAACACTACTGTCATCATCACTATCGTCGTCATCAGATGTCAACGGTTGATCATCTGATTTTGGTTCTTCGTCATCGTCAATGTCGACGATTCCACCGTGGGGATGAAGAAGAAGTGGCTGGTCAATGTCTATAGTTGTGTGGGTAGACATAATAGTAACAACCTCTTCTTGGAATGGTTGATCTAATGTTGAATTAGATGCGTCAGTAGAGACCTGAACCTTTGATCTTGCGTTGACCTTGCATGCTGACCACCAGTTTTTCTTTGATTGGTTCATACTGGGATAGGGGCAGTAAAACACTTGAACTGCCTGACTCGCTAAAACAAAGGGATCATACTTCTTATATCTTCTTGTATGGTTCACTGAAACCAACTTGAAGTCCGTATCAATAGAAGTTCTCTGAGCCGACAAGTCAAACCATTCACATTTGAACAAGACTGTCTTCTTAATTGGATACCCTGGATACTCCAGCACGCAAACCTCGAGCAGACGCCCATAAAAGTCTAGCACATCTCTGTCATAGACCGAGCCTTTAATGCAAACTCCACTGTTCACAGTCGCACTGTCCCTATCACGATCAGTAATGTGAAATCTATAGCCATTCACAAAATAGCCGGAGTACGTTTCAATCTCATTTAAGGGCCCGGCTGCAAGCGACTTAACATACGAGTTCAAATCATCGTTAAAAGGACGACTCACATGTTACACGCATCGTTAAAGGGAGAAGATCCTTAAGAAATTGATTAAATCTATCCCACAATATATAATATCAATTAACAAAATACTAGCATACTTAAAATTCATGTAATCATACTTGAAATTGATCATGCTTAAAATTCATGATAAATAATCACATACTAGCATACTTAAAATTCAATTAATCATACTTGAAATTAATCATGCTTAAAATTCATGATAAATAATCACATACTAGCATGCTAAATATCATCATGCTTAAAATTCCATTTCATGATAAACACATACTAGCATACTTAAAATTCAATTAATCATACTTCATTTAACAAAATTATTTAACATAAATAAATCTCTAACAAATTCATACTTAAAATTAATCATGCTTTATAATTAATCAAACTTTAATTTAAAATTAATCAAACTCCAACAAATTATTAATTAGATTGTAAAATTAAAATTAATTTAACTAATTAAAATTAATCATACTTCACATATTATAAATTAATTAAAATTAATCAAATTAACATTAATTAGATTCTAACAAAATTATATTAAAAAACAAATTTAAAATTAATTAATCATACTTCATATATTATAAATTAATTAAAATTAATCTAATTAATATTAATTTTAATCTAACAAAATAATTAATAAATAAATCAAATAATGAAAACGAAAGCGTACGGTAGCGGTCGGCGGCGGAGCGGTGGCGATGGCGGTGTCGGCAGCGGCGCGGCGTCGTTCAACTGATGAAATGTTAAAGAAATTAATTAAATGTGAAAGTGAGAGATAAAGAGAAAGAGAGATAAATAATACCTGCAGGGGTGGCTGGCCGGCGGCGGTGGACTGACGGCGGCGGCGGCGACGGCGGAGGCTGGGGGTCGGCGTGGCGGCGACTGGGGGGGGGGGGCAGGCGCGGCAGGGGGAGGGTATGGAGGGAGGCGTAAGTCTGCGTGAAAAGGGGATCTGGGGGCTGATTTATTTTAGAGATTACCGGCGGCAAAATGCCGCCTCTAATTATCGGCGGTAATGCCACCGGTATTCCCCACAGTATTTAAATTTAAAGCTAAATTAAATTAATTTCTAAATACCGGCGGCGAACGGCCGGTAATTACCGGCGGCGACAATGCCGCCGGTAATTAGAGGCGGGGAAAATGCCGCCGGTAATGTCGACGGTGAACAAAAAAAACTACCAGCCTTGTTTTCCCGTCGTTGGGCCGCCACTAATTACCGGCGGAAATTTCGCCGTCGGTAATTTCGCCGGTATTGAGGCGTTTTTTTGTAATTGACAATTCAAAATAGAAATTAGATCATTTGAAGTGAGACGGATGAAATATGAAATAATTTTTACATCTTTTTTCTTATAAGTTATAACATCAGATAATTTTCGTCAAAAATTCGACGGATATTACAACTAATTAAAAATAGGGATTATAGCCAAAAAATACACGAACTTTGATAAAAGTTGCAATTTTCACCTGAACTTTCAAATTGACCAAAATATACCTGAACTTATATTTTTTGTTGTAAATTTCACCTCGACGGAGTTCAATCATTGCAAGTTCAGGTGAAATTTACAACAAAAAATATAAGTTTAGGTATATTTTGGCTAATTTGAAAGTTCAGGTGAAAATTGCAACTTTTATCAAAGTTCGTGTATTTTTTGGCTATAGGAGAAATAATTGGACCTCAACTAAAAGCCACAGGAGAAAGACATGATGCACTCTCCTGTGCAACTGGTTTCTGAATAATATTACTTCAACATACAAATGACACTTGAAGATCTTCAAGTGTCATTTGTATGTTGAAGTCTTCAAGTGTCATTTGTATATTGAAGTAGTGTCATTCTAAAATGTTCAAGTGTCATTTCCGGAATAAAGTAGTGTCATTCTGGCAACCAGTTGCACGGTGCAACCGGTTGCACAGGAGTATTTGTGATCTATTATTATATGAAACTAAACATCATAAATTAATTAACTAAAATTACTCATCATACATATCTTCCTAGAATGAAAAGACTAGCTATAATCGATTGAGATCCCACATAAAACCTAAAAATGAAAAAGTAATAACACTGTTAATTACTTCCCTTGAAACAAAATCAAACAAAACCGATTTATTAAAAAAAAAAGTCAAAAAATAACCTTGAACAAACCATTAACAAAAAAAGAAATAAAAAAGAGCAAGAACACAAGAGGTAGCATATTGATCACCAGCATTCATAGAGTTTAATATGAACACGAAGCCTGAAGTAAACTTCCCCTTCAAAGGCATCGGTCATGATGGTGGCCACCCCTCTGGTCATGAAGAAATCTCCCGTTCCGCCAATCACCGAAATGTCCCTCGTCTTGTTCATCAACGGATCCGCGCCGGCAAAATTTATGGAACCCCTATGCTCGCTCGAGTTGAACACGAACGAAAACCCTAGCCACGCAGTGAATATCTCCTTCTTGTCGTACAGATAGAACCCCTGGGCCCGCCCCACCGCCGCCGACTGCAGATTGTTGTCCAACGTGATCGGGTCGTCGAAAACCACCACGTCGCCGAAGTGGTTGTTCCCGGCCAGGATGGTGTTGTTCCCCCACGCCGGTGCTCCCACGATGGCCGCCGTTGCGTTCTTCGAGTTTCCGCCGTTGAAGAGTATGTCGTGGAAATACAACACCAGCTCCTTGCATGGCCGCCGGCTCCTTGTGGCCGACCCGCCGAGGAGGACCAGGAGGAAGACCATGGATGGAATTAGGGATTTCGGTGACATTTCCGCCGTGCGTGGCGGCCACGGTGGTGGTGGTGGTGGAGGAAATCAATTAGTTAGAAGTGATCTACTTCTTGAGTTTGGAGTGGAAACTATATATACAAGTTTCTTCTTAATTAATTTGGTGACATGTTAATGAAATTCTTTTTCTTTTTTTTTTTTGAGGCAAAACGAATTTCGAAATTAATTCATTTGCTTGATGATAAAACTACGCATCACGATCTAAGTATAAATTATAGGAAATTTTAGATTTGGATTGTATTTTGTTTGGATATTGAGTCGTAATTTGTTTGGATATTTAGTTTAATTTATAATAGTATATGATTGTTCTTAATTCGTCAATAAATATAGGGAAAATTGCACCTAAATACACAAACTTTGTCGAAAATCCATATTTGACGCGAAGTTAGGATTTTACATTTTAATACACCAATTTAAGAAGTTGTTCAATTTTGACACAATTTTGAATTCCGGCAACCGGGATATTGACGTGGCAGCCGGAATCGCCACGTCATCACCACGTCACACACACACACACACTCCACTCTCTCTCTCTCACACCCCACACTCTCTCTCCTTCCACACGTCAGCTCCCCCCTCTCCCCAGCCACCCCGATCGGACCCTCCTCCTCCCCACACCACCGCCGTCGAGCCCCCAACCGTAAACCCTCCCTCCCGCCGTCGAGCCCCCAGCCGCAAACCCTCACTCTCTCTCACCTTCCCCAAACACCTTACACCACCTCCCAAACTCATATGGCGCCTCCCCTCAGATCCAGACGGCGGAGGGCACTCGGCGGTGGGAGATCCCCTCAAATCCAGAGCTAGGGTTTTTGTCTCGCCAAGCTGCCACTGCAGCGCCGTCGCCTCCTCTCTGGTCAAGGGCGTGTCATCATCGCACGAACACCAGAAAACTCAGATCGAATTTTCCCCGCGAATGAGAAGTCCCGTCCCCGCCTCCTTTCCTGCCCCGCCGAATCGCGCCACCACTGAACGAATTCACGCCACCATCAAACGACGGGCCTCTGCCACCATGGTGAAAATCGAGGGTGAACCTTAACCCGCGGTGCCTCGACTCCAAAAATCGGAGGAGACGTCAAAGGGCGGCGCTGTTGCTGCTCTTCGAGCTTTGGTAGAGAGAGAGAGAGAGAACATAGAGACAAGGGTGACGACGGCGGGAGGGAGGGTTTACGGTTGGGGGCTCGACGGCGGTGGTGTGGGGAGGAGGAGGGTCCGACCGGGGTGGCTGGGGGGAGGGGGGAGCTGACGTGTGGAAGAAGAGAGAGAGTGGGGTGTGAGAGAGAGAGAGTGGAGTGTGTGTGTGTGTGTGACGTGGTGATGACGTGGCGATTCCGGCTGCCACGTCAATATCCCGGTCGCCGGAATTCAAAATTGTGTCAAAATTGAACAACTTCTTAAATTGGTGTATTAAAATGTAAAATCCTAACTTCGCGTCAAATATGGATTTTCGACAAAGTTTGTGTATTTAGGTGCAATTTTCCCATAAATATAATATACAATTTCATAATATATATAATATGTATCTTGTATTTAAAAAAATATTGAGTTTTATAGTTTCATGTATAGAATTGACAAGACGTTACCCATATCACTTGAGTGTTAATTAGGTGTTGAAAAAAATGTGGTTGGTGCCTTGGTGGGCTTATCTTTTAAGACATGCAATGACTTGAATTCGCTAAGCAACAAACAATATCGGAGTTAATGGTAAATAGAGCTATTGCTTGCCTTGTAATCTAAGAATTGCCTAATTGCAACTTGCATGAACATGGCTCACAATTTTGGTTGTTGTAAACCCCTCATAAATAGGTGTTAAGCTTTTTATCGTCTTGCATCACCATTAATTAATATGTTTCTCGAAAAAATATTTTTGGAGCATCCAAACAATGACGGAAAAATTAATATATATTTTCAGGTAATCTATATCTATATAATACATAAAAAAGGAGTTTTTTCCCTCCATTTTTCCCCTCTTTTTCTTCTTATCTCTCTTCTCCTACTAATTTTTTCATTACTTTAATCTCTACTTTTTATTTGATTTTAACATCGTCAATCTTGATTTATGAAGAAATATTTAATATGCAACTTAAATACAAGTTTGTGCAAAATATTTAATATGATATAAAAATCACCAATTTTTTTTAAACTAATAAGCTATGACAACTTTAAAATATTTTATTTTCTCTGACTTCGTTAAAATTTAATAATTTTTTTTTTATGTTTGTGAATGAAAATATTTATTTATTTATTATGATGCGTAATAATCCATAATAATAATAATGTGTAATGTTAATTTTCATATATCCAATAATTTAAAATTATTTAATAACTATAATTTTCATTACATTTTATATGATTTTTATTGACTAATTAATGTGTATTATTTTATTTTATTTTTAAAATATATTTAGCATTTATTTATATTTTTTTTCTATTTAATATTTATACAACATGATGTTTAATTTCGATGTTTATCATGCATCGCACGGATGGACGTGCTAGTTTATAAAATAAATCAGAATAATCCTGTTAACTTCGGGCCTTCTACATCACACTAATGGGACGGAACGTACAAAGTTTAAGTGTGTAATGTCTTTGATTGATAATTAAATCACATAATCTTGTGTTGGACAATATTCATCCAAACTCATATTTAATATATCCGAGATTGTGACACGTGATAAGGAGCTTCCAAAGTAAAATTCGTGCACGGATAAAATCAAAATATAATTTTTGAATAATAAAAAATATCAAATTTTTTTTCGATTTTATGGAAAAACATGTTTTCCATGCATAATGTTTCACAGAAACATACATAACTTTATACACAAAAATGATTTAAATTGTACAAAAAATGCATTACATTTTTGACAAATCTAATTTTTTTTTTTTGCCCCCAACCCACCCACACCCCACAATCATTTTTTTTTTCTTTTTTTAATTTTTTAATTTTGTCAAAAATCATTTTTTTTTGTACAACAGAGTAATGCATATTATAGAATTGAAACATACATATTATGTTAATATACCATGCATGTTGTTGGGTCATTGACACGAAATGCATGGTTTAGTTTTATAATATTGATTGTTCTGTTGTGTAATATGCAGGGTTCATTGACACAGTATGCATGGTATTTCTCACCACCCCCCTCCCCCCCCAATCCCCGGTCAATTTTTTATTTTTATTTTTTTTAATATTTTTCATTTTTATTTTTTGCATGCATAACTTTCCACACAACAGAACACTGCATATTACACAACAGAACAATGTATATTATAAAAACTGAACCACCGTGTCAGTGTACCATGCAACATGCATGATTCATTAACACATATGAAGGGTTCATTGACACAATATGCATGGTTCAATTTTATAATTTGGATTGTTCCGTTGTACAAAAAAATGAATTTTTGATAAAAAAAATATATAAAAAATTTTAACAAAATTGACAAGGTGGGGTGGGGTGGGTCAGCCGAAAAAAATATATATATTTGTAAAAAAAGGCAATGCTTTTTTTGTACAATTTAATGCAGTTTTGTGTGTAAAGTTATGCATGTTTCTGTGAAATATTATGCATGAAAAATATGTCAGTTTTCGAAAAGAAACAATACATCCGTGTGGCCATTTTGAAGAAGGAAAAAAAAATTGGCCACTAATTTGAAAAACACAAAATTTAGCCATTTTTTACATTTTAGAACTATTTCCCCCTTAATTAGGGCGCACCGGATTCGGGTTTGCACGCGAGTTAGGTACATTTGGCACTATTAGTGTCAATAGTACCAACAGAAAAAAAAAATCAAGTAAATTTTGGTACACTTGGCACTATAAATGCGAATAGTGCCATATACTTGAGCTGATACACTATCTTGTCTTATATGCCATTTTGAACACTTCTCCGTAGGGTTTAGATTCTCCATTTATGGTTTAGATTCCTCATTCAGGGTTTACATTCCTCATTTAGGGTTTACATTTATCATTCAGGGTTTAGATTCCCCATTTATGGTTTACATTATCCATTTAGAGTTTAGATTCCTCATTTAGGGTTCAATAATCGAATGATACTTTTGACACTCATATTACCATTTGTGCCAAAAGTTATCAATTTACATGATTTTTCTTAATTTATGTTGGTACTTATGGCACTAATATTGTCATTTGTGTCAAAAGTACCAATTTACTAAGTTTATTTTTCTTGTTGGTACTTTTGGTACTGATAGTGCCAAGTGTACCTAACCCGCGTGCAAACTTGAATCCGATTCGCGCTAATTAAGGGCAAAACAGTCTTAAAACGTAAAAAATGACAAAAATTTGTGTTTTTTAGATGGGTGGCCAAATATTGTGTTTTACTGTTCAAAATGGCTATCTCAAAATGGGGCTCTTTCAATATATATATATATATATATATATATATATATATATATATATGTGTGTGTGTGTGTGTGTGTGTGTGTAGGTAAGAGATCGATAGAGAAAGACATCTTTGTGAAGAATGGATAAATGATAAGAGTCGATGATTTGAAGCAATGAAACGGATCTGCATTTTTCATATTTATTTACTTAATTAATTCCGAAAAGGTTAGATTTGTCAATAGACTTCTAGTAGTAACCGAAAATATCTTTAATATGTATGGTAAGATCTTGTGTATCCCATAATTTGTGCTTATTCTTTCTCACGACTTATGGGTGTAGTTTCTTAAAGATTCTGGTTCCTTTTTTTATGAGGATATTAATTACTCCCTATTTCAATTTTATTCGGCTTCGACAAGATCGGCGACGTTTCATGGATGGACCTTATAGCTGCCGATTGAGAGGGGAAGAGAGAGCGAGAGATCGACGGCTCTTGATCGTCATAGACGGAGGAAGAGGGAGGTCAGCGACACACGACAACGGCGCCAAAAACTTGTTCGCTAATTAGTTTTGCTACATTGCAAGTGTACGGTGTAGTTGCAATATAAGGAAACAAGGTCGTATTCTACAAGGATTAGTGATTATCCTAATTCATTGTAATAGGGCTATTTAGACTAAACGATAAGGTAAGTGGTTTGATTATCAAATTAATTACCTAACAAGTTCAAAGACAATTTAAATCAAACAAACAAAGTGGATTAATCAAGTGATACAAGTGATTTAGGGACTAGGCATCAATGGATAAGCAATGGACTTCAACTTAGCTCAATATAAATCTCGATATTTCTAATTATCTAGAGTGATCTCCCCACTAGTTCTAGCCCCCTCCCGGATGACTAAAACAGTAGATTACAGGTCATAATTGCCGTCCCCGGTCAACTTCTAACTATAACTTCCAAAGGCATAAAGGACCGATGAACTCTCACTCAACTCTCAACCTCCCGGTTTATTGAGTCGATATGTTTCAAGCTCCTAATCTATTATGATTATCCTCTCCCGATCCAAATCACAAATTATAAATGTATAAAGAGTGGCCAACACCTCATACAAAGGATAAACCTAGGGCTTGAAAAAATAATAAAAATGGGAACAAACAAGATATATATTGAGCATAGTAAACAATCCAATACAACATCCATCTAGCCTAATCCTCAAATCAAAGGGGGATTTAACATAACATGCTTACAAATAACATACCTAAATCAAATGGGTACATAAATGAAAGATAGAGTAAGACAAATTCTATTTAATGGGCTTACTTCAATCTTCATCTTCTTTCTTCTTCAATGCCCTTCAATTCTTGGTGGTTGAGTGAAGTAATGGAGGCTAGGGTTTTGGTGTAGAGGATTTAGAGTGTATTCAATGTGTGTGTATGATGAAGGATATGAGAAAAGAGGGGGAAAATGGGTTTTGGGGGCTGAATTCGCGTCTGGGCCCACTGACACGCACCCGTCGTATGGTACGATCAAAATTATTGTGTATTCCCTAGACGGACAGTACACACTCCTATACCCACAACTGACTGGCTAGTCTTAGTGGCAAGTGTAGGGTCGAATCCCACGAGAAGTGAGGAACCACTTTGTTCTCAGCGTACAAATTGAGGTGTCACAATTCTCAACCTGTGTAATCCTGAACAATAAACTTAAACAAAGATCAAATATAACACGGGGGTAAGATTTGAGTTAGGTCCTGACTATTGTCGATATTGGTTTCGGTCATAGGCATACTAGAGATCCGTCCATGGTTTGTATAAACTCAAGGAGTGGCCTAAAGATATTGGGGCATTTCAAGAGGTTATACTCCACACTTGGGATGGTTGAGTCCCTTGTAGTCACTTGGTCCGAAGGTCACACATTCCCTAGTCACAAGGCAGTGCTTCACATCTCCTTAGGTAGTAGCCATACCCGTTATCCAGCAAGTATGACCCTTACCAACCTTCTCTCTCAAAGTTCCCGGCTTCGTTTTCAGAACTGCGTCCTGGGCTATTCATTTTCAGAACTGCGTCCAACCAATCATAGATACACCTATGGATACGTTCGGCGCTTTCCTTGTTCGATAACCATGGCTTTATGTCTCGTCATAGTTGATGGGTAATTACTAGAGAAGCCCAAGACCAAGGAAAGACAGTGTATCCCATCAATCATTTACTTGCCTTCCGGATCAACCACACCTTTTGTTGATGTTGCTCAGCTACTCGGTCGTAGGTATACCGGTTGTCACGCCCTGGTATACCCTGGCATTTGCTTGATATAGACAGTCTTTTACCGAACGGAGATCACTTGTTAGGCCCCTACTGTCCATGATTCTGCATAGATCCATCCGGAACCACTGGACTCAATCGAAGGCACAATAGCCTCCCGAATGTTTACATATCGACAATAATCAATTTCTTCCCTTAAATCTCATCAAGAGAACTACTCACACATAGTAAAATACGCAAACACAAACTGAAATGAACTCATAATATAAAACAATATGCAAATCCTTACAAGGAATCTTCTTCTCTCACTCAGGTGTGGGTTCGGTTTTATTATTTGCCTGTGGAGTTTTGGCATCCTGAAGTTATTTCGGGTATTGGAAGTTGGCTTGGACAACCGCTGAAAATTGATGGAAATTCTATGACTGAAGATGTGGGACACTTTGTGCATATGTTGGTTGAAATTGATTTGGCACAGTCTTTGCCGGAAACGCTTAATATTGATGGAGGGGACTACTCGTTTCCGGTGGAATTCAGTTATGAATAAATTCATCTTTTTTGTACTCGTTGAAGATTACGGGTCATTCGGTGGATAAATGCAGCAAGGGTAACAAGTCACAGGGAAAAACAACAGCTGAGGTGGAAAAAGAGGCGACTATCAAGGACAAAGGACCGGAATGGCACGCTGTTGGGAAGGCGGTGGTGCAGGCTCCGGTGTTGCATGATAACATTGCGGCTTTGGAGGCGGTAAATACTAATGATTCTTCGGATCATTTGCTGGTTACGTCTGTTAAGTCTGTTGAGGTGAGGTTTGCTCCAACTGTCACGACCGGACTTAATTAAGGATAATTAAACCGGGAAACCATGACTAAGGGAGGGAGATAAGAAGCGGGAGTAGAAAAGGGGAGTGAATAAATAGAGAAGGATCGTACTTTGCATTGATAACGAAGGGAACATCTAATATATATATAACGGAGGTTTAGTTGCAATGATCCGATTGAACTAGTAAGTTTGGATATCTCCGACTTAGCCAAAATAACATAAGACTTCTTTGAGTACGCAGCAGAAGTAATAAGGTTTCTGATTACATGTATGAAGGCATGTACCCAAGAGTTTTTCAAAACATAACATCGAAACAAAAGAAGATCCTGCTCGTCACTTCATCACCATCGGCTACTGCTCAACCTGCACATTTAGAAATATATGCAGGGATGAGTACAAAGGTACTCAGTGGGCACATAAGCCTATAATGAAATATAACATGCTTCGTAAAGATTTAAATTGTCATGCCATCATAAACAGTACAGCAAGGGGGTTTTTCGCTAAAAGGCCCAAGCTTACTAAATTCATTTGTGATTCTTAAAGTTCGTCTGATCAGACTAAGTTCTCTTGTAATCTATCATATCTGGAATTACGTGCCGGAGAGGTGGCCACCTCTCACGGACACCCGACCGGCCAACCCGCTCGATGACTCACGATCACACGTGTACACTAGCCCCGGGTAGGATAGCTATCAACTGCTCAGGACCCGAATTCGATTATATATCACATCAGATATATATCATACCAAAATTGAAACATTTATGGCAAGACAACAGTTGAAAATGATTTTCAGTTCAAAGATTTTGTAACGGAATAACTTGTTCAATTGTAACATTAAACTCATTTGATATATATGAAAGTAATGCCCACGTGATAGAAACTTTCTGTGGTACAGTAGCTCCTTGATTGATTATTAATCTCGCGCTTGACCTTTATTATGAGAATATAAATAAGATACTACTCGAGCAAAATCCTCAAATAATGAGAATACGGAATTAACGATGCATGATCCTCTTATGCATGAATTATTATTCTGAAATAATAAATGGGGAACTTCTGCTACTAAACCAGACTGTCGGGCTTACTACATAACCCATCTAGGTTTCGTCCCATGAGGTCAAGTAATTAACTATAATTAATCCGTTCTCTTCAGGGTGTTCTAATCCGCCGATTAAATAAATCTCACCCGAGGTAGTTGGTAGAAAGTAAATAACTAATTCGGTTTATTCGCTGTATAACCTCGTAAAATTTACCCGGGCTAGAGTAGGAACAATAGTAATACTATAAGTTCGAAAAAAAAATTAGAAGGCCCAACATAAGGCAGCCTAATAATTAATTAAGCAGAAGTAGGCTTGAATAATTGATATGAAGGACCCAATTGAAATAATTCATTGGCTCAAGTAATTAAATAAATCTTGGCCCCATGAGTAAATAATTGATTAGTTGGGCTCAAATAAATAAATCAAACGAGGCCCAACTAAGATAATACAACAGCCCAATTAAATAAAATAGGTGGGGCCCAAATCTGTTAATAATCCTCAGCCAAACTCTAATAAAAACAAGGGCCTTAAAGAAAAGGGGATCTGGGCTTAAGTGATTTGGAAGACCAGTCCATTATCAAATAATCTACAGCCCACAACAGTTAAAAAGAAGGCCCAATATTTCGGCCCAAGGGAAATTAAATAAAGGCCCAATTGAATTTCTCTCTCTCTTTCATTCTCAAATCAGTCGCCTCTCTCTCCTCTCTCAAGCATCAGTCGAGCTCTCCCTCTTCTCCGAGGAATCAGTCAAGCTCTTCCTCACAAAACAGTCAGGGTATCCGACGCCGCCGCTTCCTTCTCCGGCTGTTCGAGCTGCCGGCGTCCAATCGTTGACCGCGCCGCCTCCATTCGTCTCACTCTCTCGCACGAACTCACGCACCGCAATTTCCTCCTCTCTCGATTTGTCCTCCGCCGAGGAGCCCGCCGCCACCGCTCTGGAATCCGGTGACCGTCGACGCCGGTCGTGCCTGCCTCGCTCCTCGTCTCTTCCACGAAGGGAAAGCAAAAGCCCTAATTCTCCTCTGAGGTTTCAAACCGGGTTTTCTCCCCCAAAATCCAATTGGCCTTCCCTCTCAACTCCGGTTGGCTTCTCCTTCCCCGGCCGTTCAGCTTCCGCCAGCTCCGTCTGGTGTCGGCTGTCTCCGTGTCTAACCCCGGCGTCGTCCCTTCTCGGTTCAGCCACGCTGCTGCTGGTCCAGAATCGGCGAGGGTCGTCGTGAGGTCGGGAGTCATCTGCCTTTCACCGCTCGACGCCGACGATGCTACTGTCCCCGCGGGTTGCCGCCCACTGGACGTATCTCGGTCTGAACAAACAGGGCAGCAGCCCCGCCCTCTCTAAAAGCTGTGTTCTCATCTCCCTCTATTTTCTATTAGTCCTTAAGTCTACTGATGTTATCCCTTAGAGAACATGTAACTTTGCTAAGTTTAACATGCTTATGGTCATTTATCAATCGAGACTAGTCATGCTTTGAAATGAATGCGAACTGGATTGAATACTTGGGATAGTGAAATACCTTGAAGTATAAATGTTGGTTGGCTGTTGTTGCTGAGTTATATGAACTGGAACAACTGAACTGAATAGATCGAACTTGTTCCTTTAAATAACTGTAAGTTGTAATTGGAAGGAGATGATGAATCAAGGCTACTCTTACCTTAAAGTTTGGCAGAGAAATGAATGAATGTTTTAACTTGCTTTTCGGATACGGCGTGTCGAATGAACTGGAACTGAAAATTGGTGTTGTTGTTTCAGTAATTGCAGGTGATCAATGGAAGAAGGTTGGCGGCAGCAAAGTGATAGAGAATGTGGTGTTGTTTGGCTGGAGTCGAGACTAAGAGAATGAGGAATTGTTGCTGCACACTTGAGTATGCTAGCTAAGAGGGTGCAGAGATAGGGTGGCTGGTGTTTGGGCTGGATTAGATGGGATGGGGGCAGCCATAGAGGTGGTTGAATGACTCCTGCTGTACTTGGCAGCAGGAGGTGTAAAAGAAGTGATGGTGTAGGTGTTGTAGGGAAAAGGGGCAGCAATGGCTGCTCTTGTAGCCCACGTTTCCTTCCCCTTTTCTTTCCTTCTTTATGCAAATGCCAAATTATTGTGGTGTAATTGGAAGGTATTAATGAAAGTTGATTAAGAGCAAAAGGTTGTAAGGTTTGAGGATGAGATAGTGGTGAATAAATGAGGTATTTTCTTAAGTCTCGGTGCTTCTGTAATTGTACTATGAAACTAAATTAAATTCGTAGATTTAATTCATTCGTTGTCTAATATCTAAATTAAATCCGCAGATTTAATTAACTCACGAGTCGGAAATAATCCACGACTTAAGTAATTATAAATAATAGAATCAAAAATTCCATCTCTCTTAATAAAAAAAAAAACATGACTTCGTTAAGTCAGTTATAACTTTTGAAATAATATCATCGACTGCTTTAACAATATAAATTCAGGATCATAAGTTGAATTCATATCGGAGTAGTAATCGGGTTTCATTCACTGATGATAAATAATAAACACGCATTACTGATTTAATATATATATAAAAGAGCGGGTCACTACACCAACGGAGCGTGGCATGCAGGCTGTGGTTCTAGCGGTGCAGACCACAGGGGCGCAACAGTCTGGGAATTCATTTGCCCCTTTGGCGATGCGGAGCAGCCGAATCTTTAGGATGTTGTCTGTGAGATGGCTAACCAGACGTTATACGGGCCGGATATGGCTTTGTTGGTCCCAGAGCATGATATTCAGCCAGCTAATAGTGACGAGGAGGTGGACGAGAATATTGAGATGGAGGCGCCGACTAGGAAGACGGTTGAGACTGTTGCTGATTTGGCGGTGAAGGCCGTGGATGTTGGCCAAAGTAAAGACTCGTCTATTCCTACTCCAGAAGATATTGCTAGTCGTATCAGTCGGTTAGAGGAGCAAGATAACCAGGGAATGCAATTTCTTGTTGATCAGGCACCGCCTAAACGACAGGGCCATCCTCCAAAGGGTATGGAGCGTCCGCGCATCCCATAACCTCTGGAAGATAGCATAAAAAGTCGACTCCGTAATGCGGAGAAAATAGTTTATAAGCCGAGGGACTTTCTTATCGATAATAGCAGAAGTGCTAGTTTGCGTATTATGAATAATATCGCCAAAGGACGTTGGTCGGATGAAATGGAGATGGACGATTTCTGCAATAACATGGATTATCCTTATTGTTAGGTGTTTTTGCGAATGATATTAAGTGCACTGAAGATTTAGGCTTCCTGCGTTTCCTCATTTTGCTTTTTTTTTACAAGCTCATTTTCGAGTCTCGGGCCCCTAGTCTGCGTCCTTGTGTTTTCACGGGTTTTTTCCTTTTTATTTTTATATAAAACCTCAATTTAATAATAGATAATTAAATACTCGGAACCAAAATGCCGAGCTTGTTTTCCTTGCAACTTACAACTACTTGAACTGGTAAAATGTTTAAGAACTAAAGCAAAAGTAAATTATTTTTGGTGCACAATGATAATAAAACAGGAGCCAAGAGTTAGACAAAAGTTCAAAAGTTCTTTCCCGCTGCATCCTCTATTCCTTTAAATACTGGCGACTAGTGGAGGGCAAACCCTAGCTGCACTGGTTCCATATCTTCATCTTGATCTTTTTTTCTTTTTCGGCTCCATCCTTGATTGATTTGATTGAAGATATTCCTCCAGCTGCATGATTGAGTCAACTCCCCCAGATTCTCGATTCTTCGAGTCTCTTGCACGCGACAATTAAAAAATAAATAAAAAATTGAATTTGTATTCGACCGTCTGGTCGTTTTTTATTTTTTTCCATTCTTTTTTCTTATTTGACCGTTTGAATTTTTTTCCCCTAATTCTCCTATTTGACCGTTGCCAATTTTTTTTTTCTTCTATATATATGTACTTCCTCCACCATTTATTCATACACACAATTATCTCCATCATCTCTCCCACACCATTTCAGTTTTCTCTTCATCCCCTCTCTCAAATCCTACAAAAAATGGATCAAAACAATCCCAACTACTATGACCTAAATTGGATTTTCGATCTCTCCGGCGACTACCATCTCGATTTATCGGGATTCAACTTGGGGACAGAGCCCCCAAGCGGCAAGGAGGAGACGCTGGCCGCACATAGTGCGTCGAAGCCGAAGAAAGGCGGGCAGTGGAAGGCAGTCGCCTACAAGGAAAAGGCGCCAGCACCGGAAGAAGGGATGGTCCCCCGTCATACCTACACTCTAGAGGAGACGAACCTCATCGTCCGAATTTGGGCGGAGGAGACCAACGACGCCATTCGGGGTGTCGACTAAAAGGGAGAGTCCTATTAGCAACGGGTCTTCGACCGGGTGAACCCCCTCATCGGCGTCGACCTCGGCCACTGGCAAATAAAATCACACTGGGCCCTAATGAGTTCAGAGGTGAAGCTATGGGAGTCGTTTCGGGTGGAGACGACATCCAAGTGGCCTTCCGGCAACTCCGCCGACATGCTTCGAGAAAAAGCCCAAATTCTCTACCAAGCAAGGAGCAAAGGCGGCCCCTTCAGGATGTGGAATGCGTGGAAGCTCTTCCGGACCAACCGGAGGTTCAAGTCTATGTACCTCGATGGAAACGTGCATTTCTCAAAGAGGACAAAGACTACGGAGACGGGCGACTTCACCACCTCGGCGATGGGCGAGGAAATCACGTCTTCCTGCTCTATTGGAAATAAAGCGGCGAAGGCGGCAACAAGAGTGGCGAAGGGGAAGGGGAAGGGAAAGTCGTCGGCATCGCAAGCCTCGGAGTCTCCACCCAAATGCAAGGAGTACTTGGACAGGTCCAACAACAAGCTCGAAAGAATTATCGCCGAGTACGCCAAGAAGTACGAGCTCAAGAGGGAGATCCACAACGATCAGATCTTGTTCATGAAGACATCCGACATGACATCCAGATCAACTAGAATTCCACAAGGCACGAGTGACAAAGATTCTAGCTAGGCAAAGGGATGACGGAAATATGTAGGTTTTTTTAAGTAATTTTTAATTATGTCTTTAGTTTTTTTTTTTTTTTTATGTAATTTGTAAGTTTTTTAAAGAGAAAAATTTTGAGATAGCCAAAATGAATCATGGAAATCAATTTATGGCCACTTTTTGAAAAAACTTAAATTCTGGCCATATTTTACAAATTCAGACGTTTTTACCCTTAATGAGGCGGACCGGGTAGGATCAGACACGCGGGTCGCATGTCGGGTCGAGTTAGGCACTTATGGAACTATTAGTGCCATAAGTGCCAAGATTTTACTTTGTTTTATTTTGGATTTTCGTTGGCACTTATGGCACTAATAGTGCCATAAGTGCCAACGAAAATTCAAAATGAAACAAAGTAAAATGGTCTTTTTTGGCACTTATGGCACTATTTAGTGCCACAAGTGCCAACGAAAATTCAAAATAAAACTAAGTAAAATGGTCACTTGGGCACTTATGGCACTAATAGTGCCATATAGTGCCATAAGTGCCATACGTACAACACAAATACAGAAACAACAATATCATTTAAACCCTAAATGGATAATCTAAACCCTAAATGGAACATCTAAACCCTAAATGGATAATTTAAACCCTAAATGGACCATCTAAACCCCAAATGGATAATCTAAACCCTAATTAATGGAATATCTAAACCCTAGGGGGGAAGTGTTTAAAATGGTCTTTTTGGCACTTATGGCACTAATAGTGCCATAAGTGCCATACGTGCAGCACAAATACAGATCAGATCAGATCTGCCGATGGCTGAAATCGAAGGAAGTGACGGCTACTGTTGCAGCGTAGATCAGATCTGAGAATGGAGGAGGCAGCGCAACGATGATCTGAAGTCGGAGGAGGTAGCGTAACGTCCGTTGCGATGACGATCTGGAGCCCGGATCCTCCGCCTCCGCGTTTAGACCGAGGACGAAGCGTAGGAAGAGGGAGATGGCCACCACCTGACCAGTCCCTCCTCCACGCCACCGATTTCAGAGGACCGGATCTCCTCCACCGCCGCCGCCTTATCCTCCGCTCCGAAGACTTCTGCCCAAGCCGCGAGATCTACGTGCTCGGTGCACTGCCGCGCAGCCACTGGAAAGAGAGAGAGCTTCGGTGACTTCTGCTCGGCGCCGCTGCCGTGCAGCCACTGGAGAGAGAGGGAGGGAGATGAGAAAGAGAGAGGAGAGAGAGAAGGGTAAAAATGGCCAAAATTTATCTTTTTTCAAATGGTGGACAAAATTTGATGTTGTATGTTGAATAGGGCTATTCGGCCCTATTGTTTCTTTTTTAAATTTATGTAATTTTAATTTTAAGTAGTTGTATTATTGATGTTGTATGTATTTAAATTAGTGCAATTAAAGTTAAATGAAAAATACAAAAATCAAATCTAAAAAGATAGTAAGAGAATGAGTCGTCCCACTATGGGCTCGTTACTCATAAGTGGACCCCCCCCCTTTATAGAGTATGGAGTTTACTCAACCATTGTGCATGCTCTTATAAACTATACTATATTTTTTTCTTTATCTTTTTTGTTTTGTTTTATTTCTTTCCAAAATTGTGAAATTCGACTAATTATAAAATATTTAATATGCATATAAAATTAAAGATTAAGATAAGAGCTTTAATTTGATATGTTTTATGTAAATATTTGATTTAAAATGTAAAAAGTTATATTTATTTAAAGATTAATATTTTAAAAAATTCAATCTCCTCTCTCATTTTTTTTGAATGCATCTATTTTTCAATTCTTTTTTTTTAACTTTCTTTTACTTTTCATATTATCAATTTTTATTATTTTGAATTCTTCTTTATTTTTAATTTTTTAAAATTTTAGCTCAATTATATTAAGGTAAAATTAATTTTTTGTTTATTATATTTATAACTATGATAATTGAGTTGTTATCAATTTTAAAAATATAAAAATATTTCTCGTGCATTGCACGAGGTACAAATGCTAGCTAGTTAAATTAAATAGTTAATCTACAACCCAAACAATTTAATCAAATATATATCGGTAGATTAAAGCATCGAGACCTAATAAACTAGATATATTTTGAGTTAATACACACACACACACACACACATATATATATATATATATATATTGTTAATGTAAATATAAAAAAAATAGCCATAAAAATAAAACAAAAAAAAGAAGATGAAAAATAATTATTTTTGGCTTAAAGAATATTGTTTTGTCCTTAATTAATTCACGAGTAGCTCACTGGTTGTGAATTGCATGATTAAGAAGCATATGTTGTGAATTGTAGATAAAATATGATCAAATCAAAATTAGTTAAGAAGCATTTTCGTCATAAATTATAGGTAAATAAGGTCAATTCACTGTTAAGATGCTTCGTAGTTGTGAATTGTAAAAAAAAATTGGATTAGTCACAATTAAAAAGCTTCATGATTATGAATTATTATAATAATAAGGATGAAAATGTAAAAATATATATTATTGATAAACTGTATGTATCTAATTAGGTGAAAATCCATAAGTGTAGCTATATCTTGTAACACTCATACAACTTAATATCCATTTTCAACCTAAAATAAAAGTCGCCCTGCGCATCATCGGTCTGAAAAGTAACAATCCCACGTGCCATGAAGAAATCACCGGTGCCGCCGACGACGGACAAATCCCTGGTTTCCTGGGGAAAGGGATCGGAGCCGATGACGTTGAGGGTCCCTTTATAGTCGGTGGAATTGAAAAGCAGAGTGTAAGCAAACCATGCACTGTAACCATCCTTTTTGTCGTACACGTAGAACCCCTGAGCTCGTGCCACCGCCGGCGAGAGGAGGCGTCCGTCCTCTGTCATCGGGTCGTCGAAGACCACCATCATGCCAAATTCGAATTTGCTGATGGCCGACGGGCTGGTGATGTTCACTGACGTCGCGTTGGCGGCGTCGGTGCCGTTGAAGAGTATGTCGTGGTAGTATAGCACGATTCTTTTGCATGGCTCGAGCCTCGTGCTTCTGCCGTGCGTTACACTTAGACTTAGTGCGAGGAGAGACAGGAAGATGAAACACGATTTTGGAATAGGATTGTTCATGTTTGAATTGAATGAATGACTAGTTAAATTTGTAGGGGCCGGCCCGGGCGTTTATATTTATAGGCAGAGAAAGTTGGCTTAATTTGAACTACACAAATTATTATGCACGAGAGAGACCTTCTTTTTAGGTTAATGTGTCTATTGTCGGGACCTTCTTTTTTGGAATATGTGAGATTAGAATTTAGAGTAGTGACAATTCTTGAGATGCCATTATTAGATATATTTGTTAATCACTACGGAGAAAGTTGATTAATTAATTCCTATCCTTTCTTTCAAATGTGTTTCATCAATTTACGGAGAAAGTTGATTAATTAATTCCTATCCTTTCTTTCAAATGTGTTTCATCAATTTTTATTTTAAGTGTGCGCTCAAATTTGATGAATGGAAAAAAGTAGGGATAACAAAAATTTATGCCTTTAAATGTCTCTTTTTTATCTCATATTTTACACAAAAAGAGAAATTCACCAACTTTTTTTCTTATTTTCACTTTAAGGATGGATAATATTATCCCCCCATTTTGGTGTGATAATATTATCATTCATTGAAGTGAAAATAAGCAAGAAAAAATGGTGAACTTTTTTTTTGTAAATGTGGGATAAGAAATGAGACATTTAAAGACATAAATAATTTTTATTATCCCTCTATTTAGAGGGATAAAAAGCAAAATATATATTTATAATGCTATCAGTTATACTATATTTGTGGATGATCAATATATATGAAATTAATAGACAATGATACGCACATAGCTTAGAATAAAGTCCTATACGTGATAAAGAGTGACAATATATACTACCAATGACATAGGATCAGAGTTGAAATAGGATTGATTTCTTTCATTCTCAACTATAATGTTTTTATACAATTTGGGGAGCAATATATTTTTATTCCCTAATTTCAAACTATTAATAATTTAATTAGCACATTATTTTAAATCCTAATATCATACTTCGTTAAAGGGTTAATGGTAGCTTTTACTCACTCTTAAAGAAAAAAATAAAATATACCCACTTAAAAGAAAATTATAAAAACTGTCATTTTGAGTTTGAAATGATAAAATTATCCCTACTCAATAGATTCGAAACTTCGTCCCATTGTTTTATATTCGAATCACGAACTTTGCTCAACATGCTTAATCAATGCGAGTCTAACATTAGTGATAAATGCATTAATGCTCGACAAGCTCGACCACTATGAGTCAAACATGCATTAGTGATAAATGCATGAGTCGAGCATTAGTGATAAATGCACTAATGCTCGACATGCTCGACCACTATAAATCAAACATGCGAGCATTAATGCTGAATGCAAGATGCGAGTTGAAATCGAGCATTAATAATCAAGCATTTAAAAAATATATTAATACTCGACATATTCAAACATTGTGAATTGAGCAATCGAACACCAGTAATCAAACATGGCCAAAAATCAGTGTCATTCAAATTAAGTTACTATTATTCTTTGAAATTATGGAAAGCTGCAATAATTCTCGTTAACCAATCATATTTTTTGAAACGCGAATCTTTGTTTTATATAGTTTGATTAGTCCACCGTGACTAAATTAGTGGTTCTCCATACAATTACATACAATTACGGTGAAATATCTATCTAATTCACAAAATTCCATAATGGAAAAGTAAAGTCATACTACTTTATCCAATTATCATCTTTAATTTCCACTCTTTGTGGATCTCACTATCAATGATTTAAAATTGAATTTCTCTTTTATTTTGGATTAAAATTTTTAATTGGGGGTGCAAAAACTAAATCTAAAATAATTTATATATGAATATTAATACTACTAATTTTTTTTTTTTTTTTTTGGGATGCAGCTGCACCCCCATGTTCCATGCTGCATCCGCCAGTGTCTATCATGATAAAAAAAATATTCTAAAAGTATGGTTTAGTAAAACCCCTATTTAACATATATCTCCGTATCTCTCGTATGTTTATTTATAAAATAAAATACGAGATAGAAATATAAATACACAAGAACTAGTACCTTCAGCATTTGTGAGTTCGGCGTCGACGTGAGACGGAATAAGCCTATTATATAGTATCTTTCTTTTTATTATTATTCAAAGGTATATGTCAACAGATACGTTAAGTAATTATGTTAAACAATTGCTTGAATAAAACCAAAGACGCCGTATATAAAAATTAAATATTTAGTAAGATGGGATCGGCATGTGTTTTTACCCTTCTCCAGTAGTGAAACCCATTGTCCCAACAGATGTGGATATTCACATAGAGCTTTCTATATGTAGTTAAACCAAATTTTAGATACTTTTGGATCTTTTATACGAGCATCTATTTCTTAATTATAATTTTCATTTTTAATTTTAAGATCGTTATATTATTTGTTGTTCTATGCGGGTATATACCTAGTCTCGTTTTCCTTATCTTAGTCCACCGATATTAATATAACTAATTCGCCTAAAAAAACTAGTTTTTCTACTAAGAATAGCACTCGTAATATATATTAACAGGAGTGAGCTAAAATAAAAACGTAGTTTGAAATATAAATTAGGAACCATTCCACAGACCTTAGATCATAAAGATTTACGATGAATCCAAGACTTTGTTGAATGAATTCATGGTCTTGGTTCGAATTCTAGAAAGTGAAAATTTCAGTTTTTGAATTCATAATTTTTTTTACAGTGAATTGATATATATATTATTAAATACTTCCTCTGTTCCTGTAATACCCCGTTTCCTCGAGCTAAGTTTATAATAAATTTTGAACTTAGATTTAAGATGATTCATGCCGGATTGAGAAAGAAAGAATTTTTTTTTTAATTCCAACAAAAATGATTTACAAAAGCATTTGTAAATATTTAAGTCATTTAAATTCTTGTGCATTGCATATTGATTTAAATGAAAGTATGTGAATTTATTTCATGTTGGGCCTTATGTTTTATTTACATTTGAGTAAATAAATGAAAGCCCAACTGATTTATGCTTAATTTACTCTATTTTTAAGGGTTTGTTTGTGCATGTTTTAAGATAATCTTCTGGAAATTGGTGCGTTTATGGTGTATTTTATGCTTTGCAGGAGATTTAGGCTCTCGGGATGGAAGAATGCAGTTTTGAATGAATTTGGAAGAATTTGGCGTTCTCCAGGTGTTCTGGTTTCCAGAGCAGAGGAACCGACATTTCCAGAGCAGAGAAATCACCATTCCTCTGGAGTCAGAGAAATCAAAGTTCAGTGCAGCGAAATCCGCGAACGCCAGAGGAATCGAAGCGAGCGCGGAAACGCCAGAGGACTCATAAGGCGCCAGAGGAGTCGCCATTCCGGAGCGCTAGTCAGAGCAGAGAAATCAAATCGGCAGAGGAGTCGAGGCCAGAGGATTCCCTTCCCCGCTGTCAGAGGAGTCGTTTTCCCTCTGACAGGGAAGTCGCCCAGGTCAGAGAAATCATCAGTCCATTACAGCGGAATCGAGAATGCCAGAGCAGATGAATCACCCATTCCTCTGCAGAAAAGCGTCAGAGCGAAAGATACTCCGCTGGCGACCCATTCCGCTAGCGATACCATTCCTCTGGCGATAACAGGGAAATCATCCATTCCTCTGGCGAGAGCTGCGAAGTTGGCAAAAGTGGGAGTATTTTCCGGAGCGCGCATCCAGCTGGAGAGTTGCCTTATTTCACACGATTCTATTACCTTTAGAATTCTACTTTGCATGGCAACTTTCATGGTGATCCGAAGGAAATCTGAAGCTTATAAATAGGTTCTCTTTTGACCTATTCGAGGAGAGCACCAACACACATCCGAGAACCCTAGCATTCATACTTTAGTTTTTAGCTTTAGAATTTTATTGCTTTCTAGTTTTAAGGCTTAGATCAAGATTGAATATTCAAGTCGCTACTTCAGTTTTTATTCGGTTTTTATACAATTCAGTTTTTACAATTGCTTTCTTTTTTAATTATGTTTAAGTTTTATTCCAGTATGTCTGGCTAGTTTCTTTTAGCTGATTCTAGGGTTTGTAAATAGTTGATTGAATTTATGTGATTTATTTGTTAATATCTTTGTGCCTTCCAGTTTATGATTCATAATTCCTGGTGCTTAATTTCTTGTGAATTATTTGGCCAATAGTTTGCATGTTTAGCTATTCGGTTTGAGACTTAGCGGAGATAACTGTTTAGCAGATTCAGGAATGTATGATATGATTTTAACCTTGAGACCTAGCGGAGATAGGTGGATCATAGGGAGCTATTCTTAGGAGCTATTGGGAGTTAGTAGATTTTCTTGAGACCTAACGGAGATAGATAATTTACTAATCCACGATCGTTGCTGCTCTAGCGAGAGTAATTGATTAATTAAGTGATCTCTCATCATAACTGGATTAAATTGGTACATAGGATTAATAGATTAATTGCATAGATTTAATTGATGAATTTACTACCCTAGGATCAGTTGTCTTTTAATACTTGATTTTTCCTACGTGTTTAGATTTATCGTTATTTGCGTTTTAGTTTAAATTAATCTTTACTTTCGTTGCCTGAATATTACTAGAGTTTAATTAGGATTACTTAGAGTGATTCGTTATAATAGTCCATGTGGATACGATACTCGGTTACTTGTTATTTGTGCTACAATTGCACCGTGTTAGTTGCGGTAATTTGTTGCTAATAATTTAGTGATCACCAACCCCAGAGGACTTTTAACTAGCTGCCCATCTGAATCACTACTAACTGAGTTCTCATCCCCAGAGGACTTATACTCTGACATGTTTCCTGATTGTTCTCCAGACATAGCCAAATCATCTCCCAGTATCCCTAAACTCTCCCTCACATTAAGCCTAGCCTGTTCATATTCTTCATCATCTGACCCTAGCTCCATATCTCCTAAACTGTCATCATCATCTGAATCTGTGATATAATCTGCTTCATTTGTCAATTGGGAATAAAGTGGCTCTATGTCATCATGTAAAACAATCTGTTCCTTGTCTCTCTCATTCCTTCCCTCCCCTACTTTACCCTTCCCCTTATCTCCCTGCTGCCTTTCTTTATCTATCTTCTCCTTACCTTTGTCTAACTTTCCCCCTCTCTTACCAACACTACTCTTAGTAGTAGTGATTGTCTTAGTAACTGTCTTAGTAACCACTTCAGTCACAACCTTAACACCAACAACATTTTCTTTCTTCCCATCATCTACATAAATGGATATAGATCTACAAGTCTTCGAGATATGCTTAATCATTTGCATCACATGCTTATCCTCAGTCAAATTCATGAAAACAAGACTTCTAGGGACCTTATATGCTAGACACTTCCAAGAGACGTATCCTAATTTCTGAACCTTCTCCTCTAAATCAAGATACCCAAACCATAAAGTCTGCTGTTAAAGCCTACGCAAACAAACCTCCCTCCATGATATATAACCAATGCAAATTCATCACTACAGTGGGAAATAAACAAAAAAAAAATGGAATTATGTCGAAATATACTTACAGATTTCTGAAATTGACTCAACCCTATTCGCTATTATAGACTATGCTATAGGCGATGCAAACAAAGAAAAAAAAATGAAATGAACAAGGCACGTACAAACCCTACAAAGTGTGAAGCTCGTACATGTCGTCCATTTTTCCTCCAAATCAGAAATACCAATCTGCCAAATTTTCGTACCTTCAGCTCGCGATTCTTCTCGTCAATAGTGGATTCTCTTCAAATACTCGTCAACTTCTCCTGTCGTCAACAAGATATCGTCTTCTTCTCAGCGTCAAAATCGCTTAAACCGTGCAAATCAACAATGGTGAAAGAAAAATTACGACGGGAGATATTAGATTAAGTTAAAGACGACTTTTAACCTTGTCCACTGAAACGACGTAGTTTAGTCTATTTTAATAATAAAACGATGTCTTTTAATTTAGTCCAGAAAATGACGTCATTTTCTACACAGCCACGTAGGAGCCAAGTCAGCTCGGCCCTTCACCGGAGCAAAATTAAGTGGAAAAATTGAACACGCGTCTAAATTGAGGGAATTGGAAGTAAAATTTTAAGTTCATGCAAAATCTTAGAATCGAGGCAAAGTTCGTGTGTTTTGGCGTAATTAACCCTTAATGAAATTAATTTTTGACTTTTGAGCGTGTTTGAAATCATTGTTGATAATTAATTGGTGTTAGTTGTGAATGCGGACCAAACTATAAATTTGGTTTTCAATTGAAAAAAATAGAGCTATTATTGTTTAAATACACCAATTTTTCTTCAATTTCGAATTTTAACATAAACTTTCATTTTTTTTATTAAAATACATGAACTTTAATACTTACTCGATTTTTAACACCAACCACTATTTTCTCTAAATTGAATCTAAGGTGAAATATTTGAAAGATGATTATGACTCATTGAGAACAGGTACTTCAGTACGATATTGTACGATGATACCTAATCATCTTTCAGGTATGTCACATCAGATTCAATTTAGAAGAAATGAGGGTTGGTTAAATTAAATAAGTACTCCCTCCGTCCCAAACGAAATGTCATATTTTCCTTTTTGGGTTGTCCCAAACGAAATGTCTTGTTTCCTTTTTTGGCAATACACTCTCTCTCTATACTTAATATTTAAATAATTTCCACCAACCCATTTTATCTACTTTATACACATTTCTTAATCTCCGTGCCGAAAAGAAATAGGACATTTCGTTTGGGACGGAGGGAGTATTAAATTTCATGTATGTTAATAAAAAAGTTGAAAGTTCGTGTTAAAATTTAAAACTAGAGGAAAGTTAGCGTACGATTTAAACAGTAGTAATCCTGTCACACCTCAATTCTTGAAACAACAACTATAACTGGGGTACGACTAATCATCTAAATGAACAAGGAAAAATCCTTGTGAAATCCGAATAAAAGGGATAACAATCGGGCTTAGCCCCTTTGGATGAAGAAAGACAGGTATTCAAGTGATACGAATCAATCAACAAACATAAACTTCAAGATCACAAGTTTAGTGTCATGCTTCAGATAACCAACATTTAGAATGAAATACTTGTGAATTAAAAGTCTCGGCTCAACAATATATATATTGTTTAGAGTCACAACATAAAGGTCTTAAGTTAAGGAAAACAAAAGACAGATACTGGCAATTCTACAGCGGAAGTCAAAACACGGAGTTGAACCTTAGCCTCAGCTCTGCCCTGTCATCACCTGCCGTTAACCTGAAAACATTTGAAAATATTTGGGCTAAGTACTAATGTACTTAGTGGGCTACAACTTTAAAACATTTCATAACCTGAAGAACAGTTTATCCAATCATACTTGACATGACTTAGAAGGTTTTAAATTGAAAGAGCTTCTAAGCATGTTAAAACATTTCGTTACATATATATATATATATATACTTCATTTTGCGCGCAGTTGTCACACTCATTTCTGTTACTCGCTATGATCCCGGACCTTTTAGCCACCGACGGATCCGTTTCTCCCATTTACTTGAACTGAGGGCGTAACCCAGACAAGTTTACTTTTGACCTCGGGACGCTACCCAGGCAGGCCCTTTCATTACATGCTTCGGAACACATCCAGCAAGCACCCTTATAACGCTTCTTAGTTAGTGCCCGAATGGAGATCAACCCACCGAGTCAGCTAACGGTGTACACAATTCTCAAATAACGTGTTAGGCTATAAGAGAATCTCAATTTATTCGTTGTGGCGAGCATTAAACAGAGCAGAGTGCACATAAACATTTTATTGGATAAACAGTTTATATTTCACGAACATTTAAGCTCAATAGCTAAATCATACATTTGGAAAAAAATAAGCCCACCTGTATAGGCAATGCCTGTCGTTTAACGTTATCTCTGAATCGGAATAGCAGTGCTAATCCTCCTGACGTTCAAAACCTACAAGAAATCTATTCTTAATAGGTCTCCTTCAATCTAATCTTAAGTGAAGTGCTTAACATTCTATGATTCACTTAGCCGGGTTTTCAAAATTTAAGGAATAAATAATTGAAAACAATTATCTTGAGTTAAGAACACCAACAATATTCTTACTCATCTTTCTTTAATAATTGGAATTATAAATAAAACCAATTAAATCATAAATACTTTTATTGCAAAATAAATGCAATTTCATGTCATGCTTAGCATATAATAAGTAATTACTTAAAATATGCACATAATAATAATTTAATATTATTATGAAATTTATTCTTTAAAATAATTAATCAAACTCAAATAAGTCTAATTAATTAAATAGTGCAGTCCATTTAATGAGAAGCTGCACAGCCCAATTGAATAACTTAAGGGCCCAAGGAATTAAATAAAAACATTGGCCCAATGAAAATAAACCTCAGCCCAAACTGAAACAAAAATTAAACAAAACTCGGCCCAATAGACTCGGCCCAACACTCAAGCCCACACCCAAACCCTTCTTTTCTTCTCCCCCTTTCTCTTCCATCAGTCACGCACACCACTCCTCTAATAGTTTCTCAATCTCCCTCTCGACTGATCCTCTCGCCTCTCTCCCCCTCTCGACTGATCCTCTCGCCGCTGCTACTCCACCGTGCTCGGCGACGAGCGCCGCTCCGAAACACTTCTCCCTCGACTCCTGACACTTCCCCTGTTCTCTCTCCTCCTCGGCGACGACGAAAACGCCGCCGCCTCCCTCGGCCTCTCTCTCTCTCTTGGCTCGTTTCCGGCGACTGCAGCAGCAAGGGTGCCACTCGTCCGTGGCCGAGCGACAGCGGCAGGGCCGCCGCGCTCTGGCCTCCCTCTGTTAACCCAGCCACCGCCCCAACCCCTGTTCCCGATGGCCGATGACCCCCAGGCCGCCGCCGCCCTCTCCTTCCCCTCTCTTCACCGGGCTAGGCAGCAACGGCAGAGCCGCAGCGCCTGGCCTCCCTCTCGAACTCCCGCCGACAAGCAGCAGCAGGAGCCGCCCGCCGGAGCCCTAGGCTCAGCCTCCCCTGACTCGACTCAACACAGCAAGACCAGCCCACCTCTTCCTCTCCAACCGTGGCCGGGCAGCAGCGGCACAGCCGTCGTGCCCTACCTCCCTCGACTCTCGACTCGACAGCAAACACACAAACAAGTTCAAGACTCAACCTTTCTTCCTTTTCTTTTAAAACAATCATGCTTCATATATATATAAATATGTACACAGATTGAAAGCATTTATGTAAATAATTTGTCATGCTTGTGATTTGGGAATATTGATATAAAAACTGAAGTTAAAGAAGTTGAGGAACCTTTTGTATGTATTCTGTTCAATGATTTCTGTTTTCTGCAAAAGATGCTTGATGAGCTAGGCTTGGTGATTTTTCTGTTTGAATTTCGTTGCTGGGGTGAGGAATTAGATGAATAAGGGAGATACATATATTGAAGAGGAAGAGAACAGGGAGGCGGTGGTGGCAGACGAAAATATCAAGGAAGAATGTGGGTTGGGCTTATGAAGGGTTGGGCTTTCATTTGGTTAATCAAGTACTTTTAACTTAAGGGTCCAATATAAAAATAAAGCCCAAACTTAAAATAATTAAAGTCCATCATAGACTTTAATTTAAATCTTGTAAAAATAAATATTAATTATATGTAAAATATTTCACATATACACATGCTCATATTTAAATTAATATGCAATGCACAAAAATTTAAATAGCTAAAATATTTACAAACGTTTTTGTAAATCATTTTGTTGGAATTAAATAAATTCTTTTCTCAATCCGGCGTGAATCATCTTAAATCTAAGTTCAAAAATTATTCTAAACTTAGCTCGAGGAAACGGGGTATTACATCCCTCCCTCCTTAAAAAAAAATTTCGTCCCCGAAATTACATACCTTGATAATCTAGCTGGGGATACTTGACTTTCATTGAATCTTCAAGTTCCCATGTGGCCTCTTCCATCCCGTGATGGTTCCACTTCACTTTAACGAGAACAATATTCTTGTTCCGTAAAACTTGAACCTTGCGATCATGTATTTGGACTGGTTTCTCTTCATAACTTAAGTCCTGGGCTAGGACCACTTCATCGTGCTTAATCACATGCTTTGGATCAAACACATACTTTCTTAACTGAGAGACATGAAATACATTGTGCACGTCTCCAATACTGGGCGGCAAAGCCAACCTATAGGCTACGGGGCCTATCTTATCTAGGATCTCAAAAGGTCCTATATAACGGGGTCGTAACTTGCCCCTCTTTCCGAAACGTATAACTCCCTTTGAGGGAGAAACTTTGAGGAAAACTCGATCCCCAACATTGAATTCTAACTCTGATCGGCGTTTATCAGCGTAAGACTTTTGTCTATTTTGAGCTTCTTTAATTCTTTGCTTGATGTGGTCGACTTTCTCAACCATCTGTTGGACCAGCTCAGAACCTAATAGCTTTCTTTCACCCACTTCATCCCAGTAAAGTGGTGATCGACATTTTCGGCCATACAAAGCCTCATATGGAGCCATTCCAATTGTTGCTTGATAACTGTTGTTATAAGCAAATTCCACGAGAGGTAACAAATCCTCCCAACTTCCACCTTTGTCTGCGACAATCATTCGCAACATATCTTCTAGAATCTGAATCGTTCTTTCTGACTGCCCGTCAGTTTGAGGGTGGTATGCTGTGCTGAAGTTCAGCTGAGTGCCCATTGCTTCTTGTAAACCTTTCCAGAAACGCGATGTGAATCTGGTGTCATGATCTGACGTGATAGATACAGGTACACCGTGAAGGCGTACTATCTCTTTGACACATAACTTTGCAAGTTTCTCCAATCCAAAAGTCATTTGTATTGGCAGAAAGTGCGCTGACTTTGACAATCGGTCCACTATGACCCAAATAGCAGTGTTCCCACGTGCCGACCTTGGTAGGCTCACGACGAAGTCCATGTTGATGTGCTCCCACTTCCACTCGGGAATAGGTAGTGGTTGCAACATTCCATACGGCCTCTGATGCACGGCCTTCACTTGCTGACAAGCGAGACATCGCTCTATAAACAACGCTACATCTCTTTTCATTCCTTTCCACCAGAAAATTTTCTTCAAATCCTGGTACATCTTTGTGCTGCCTGGATGTGCAGTGTAAGGAGTATCATGAGCCTCGCTCATAATCTCGTTCTTTAACTCTTCCTTATGTGGCACACACAATCTTTCACCAACCATAAGTGCGTTATCCTTGGCTTCAGTGAATCCTTTCGTTTCATTCGTTCTTGCAGCAAGACGCATCTTCTCCAAGAACCAATCTTCTCTTTGTGCTTGCACAATTCTTTCTCTCAAATCAGGTTTAGCTATCAAGGCAGCTACACAACCCGATACTGTGTTCGGAGGATGAACAATCTCCAAACTGAGGGAGGCGAAATCACGAATCAGTTCTTTCTGCTGGGTGATGAAATACCCTAGCTTAGCCTTCATCTTTCGACTCAGGGCGTCAGCTACTACATTCGCTTTTCCTGGATGATAACTGATGGTGCAATCGTAATCCTTTACTAATTCGAGCCATCTTCGTTGTCTCATGTTCAAATCCTTTTACTCGAAGAAGTACTTCAAACTCTTATGATCTGTAAAGATCTCACACTTAACTCCATAGAGATAGTGTCTCCAAATCTTCAAAGCGTGCACGACAGCTGCTAATTATAAATCATGAGTTGGGTAGTTCAGCTCATGGGGCTTCAATTGACGAGACGCGTATGCTATCACTTTTTGATTTTGCATCAACACGCAACCCAATCCTAATTTCGAGGCATCAGTGTACACCATGAATTCTTCATTCTCTTCTGGTATTGCTAACACTGGTGCAGTAGTTAGCCTTATCTTGAGCTCCTTAAAACTTCGTTCACAAGCTTCGGACCAAACATACTTAGTCCATTTTTCTCAAAAGCTGAGTCATTGGCCTTGCCAATTTCGAGAATCCTTCGATGAATCTTCTGTAGTAACCTGCTAGACCGAGGAAACTTCTGATCTCATTGACATTCGATGGTGCCTTCCATTTCTTGACTGCTTCGACCTTGGCGGGGTCTACTTTGATTCCTTCAGTCGACACTATGTGACCGAGAAACATCACTTCCTTCAACCAAAACTCGCACTTGCTGAATTTGGCAAACAGTCTCTCATTATGCAGGGTTTCGAGTACGATGCGCAAGTGTTCCTCGTGTTGCTCTTCAGTCTTAGAGTATATGAGGATGTCGTCAATGAACACTAAACAAAACTATCGAGATACTGATGGAAAACTCGGTTCATCAAGTCCATGAAAACTGCTGGGACATTTGTTAATCCAAAAGGCATCACGGTGAACTCGTAATGTCCATAACGCATTCGAAACGCTGTCTTTGGGATGTCTTCTCTTTTCATTCTGAGTTGGTGGTAACCAGATCTTAGATCAATCTTGGAAAACACACCGGCTCCTCTCAACTGATCGAACAGGTCGTCTATCCTCGGAAGAGGATATCTATTCTTTATCGTGAGCTTGTTCAATTCCCTATAATCGATACACATCCTTAGTGAACCATCTTTCTTCTTGACAAATAGGACTGGTGCTCCCCACGGTGATACGCTAGGTCGTATGAAACCTAGGTCCAACAATTCTTGTAGTTGCACTTTCAATTCTTGTAATTCCGGCGGGGCCATTCTGTATGGTGCCTTGGACACTGGTGCTGCTCCAGGTTCCAGATCTATCGTGAATTCTAATTGTCGGTCTGGTGGCAAACCGGGCAATTCTTCAGGAAAGACATCTTTGAACTCTCGAACTACGCGAACTTCTTCGATTGTTTTCTCTACTTCATGTTCTCCTGTCAAACTGATTAGGAAAGCCTGACATTTTCCCTTCCTCATCATCTTCGTGGCCTTCATTGCTGAAATCACTGGTACTCTCCCTCCCATTCTTATGCCATGAAAACTTGCTTTCTCCTTTCCAGCGGATTGGAAAGAGATCTTTCTCTCGTTACACAGTATCGTGGCACCGACTTGAGTAAGCCAGTCCATCCCTAGGATCATGTCTAATCTATTATAGCGATGACATAAAATTTTGCCTTAAACGTTTCAGCACCTATGTTCAGCTCTAAGTTCGAGATAACGTCCTTAGCAGCCAATCTTCCACCACTAGGGGTGCTAACCTCTAAAGTTGTCTCAGCCAATTGTGCAGTCAGTTCTAATCTCTTACAAGCAGCATGTGAAATGAAAGAGTGGGACGCTCCAGTATCAAACAAAGCTATTATCGGCACGTCAAAGACATTTATCATACCTACCAAGTTTTCTTGGTTTCCCGCTGCTTGATTTTGGTTAAGGGCATATGCCCTAGCATTTTGGGGCGGCCCCCGATGTCCTCCACAACCCTGGTTCTGTGGCTGTTGCGGTGCTCCTCCTCTCTTTCTTGGACATGCCGGAGCATAGTGCCCAGTTTCTCCGCAAGTAAAGCAGATGTTCATTCCTCTCAGGCATTCTCCCATATGGAGTTTCTGACACTTCGGGCAAGGTGTTTTAATAATTGCCTGATGCTGCTGGTTCTGAGGCTGATTCTGGTTTTGGTTTGCAACCCATGGTTTCTTCCCATTTCCATTTCCAGGGTTTCCACCAGCTCCCTCGTTCCACTTTCTTTTTCCTTTACCACCATCTTGAGGTGGTACAAATCCAGACTGTCCCGGAGCTTTTGCTTTCTCCCTTGGTAGCAATGACTCAATGGTGAGAGCCCTGCTCAGTGTTTGTGCATAAGTGAGACCTCCCTGACTCGCTAGGGAGATCGATATCTCGTGGCGCAGTCCGTTCCTGAATTTCTCTGCGCGCTTCTCATCAGTGTCCACTAACATTGGTGCATATCGTGACAGCTGGTTAAAAGCCCTGTCATACTCAGTCACTGTCCCAACCCTCTGCTTCAAATTCCAGAACTCGTTCTGTTTCTTCTGTCTATAGCATCCCGGTATGTACTTCTCATACAACTCATTCTTAAAATCTTCCCAAGTGAAATTTTCCCACTGTTCCTCAGTCATTGTGCGCCTCACCGACTCCCACCAGAAGTCGGCTTCGTCTACCAGTTGGTAAGTCGCGCAAGTCACTTTATCTTCGTCATCGCAGCGGATGTAGCTGAAAATTCGCTCCACTGCCCTGACCCATTTCTCGGCGTCCGTGGGATCACCTAGACCATCAAACGTTGGAGGCTTTTCCTTACGAAACTTTTCCTCAGCAGTACGCTCTGGTGCTACTTGAGGGATAGGCTGTTCAGGGATGAATCCCCTGCCGCGTCCGCGACCACGTCCTCGTCCCCTACCGCGTCCTCTTGGCGCATCTTCCATTCTGTTTAACGGACAAAATCAACACAAAAGTGAGATTCATTCCGCATGCATACATACATGTATACATACATAGATATACATAAGGTATATCGCTTCTATAGTATAACCCTGTGAAAGGCCTACTTTATGTGGAAACTCATCTATCTTGGTGGAGTACTTAAGTGAATCCTTAATCTCATCTCATTGCTTCTACGTTCTAACATATCTATGTTTAACGTCTCTATCTTACCAGTCTTTACTTATATCGATCAAGCGGAGCTATCACGACTAACATTCCCAAGGCATTCTTGGGTGGTACTCAAACAGTTGTAAGAGGAACCATCATTCTGATCGTATAGGCAGTGAACCTAAAACGATAACATAAACTTTCATTCATTCATTCATTCCTTCATTCATTCGCTTCTTTTGAAACCTTTAAAACACGTGGACAATAAATGTCCCATTCTTTAAAAACTTTGCTTTTGCCGGAAAGATTCAAGGAATCTAACTCGACCATTTATCATTGATTCGTTAAGGGCTCGGGTAGTCCCAAACACGAAATTAACTTGGTTATATGAGTCGGAGACTCAAAATAACAATATGAAAGCGATTAGCAATTCATAACTTATAGCATATGGAAAGCGATAAGCAATTCACATAGCATCATTCAGTGAAAGCGCGCACTTCTTGAAAACTCTCAAATTATTGAATAACTTTGAAACTTTTAAAACATACCTTACTTGTGGCAGTGTGACGGCGAGCTGAGGTTCAACAACTTTCTTAGAAGTCTAGAGGTATTAATCTAGACTCAACATTAGCAACTTTTGGTTATCAGAGACATGAAAGAAAACTTATGCTCTGATACCACTCTGTCACACCCCAATTCTTGAAACAACAACTATAACTGGGGTACGACTAATCATCTAAATGAACAAGGAAAAATCCTTGTGAAATCCGAATAAAAGGGATAACAATCGGGCTTAGCCCCTTTGGATGAAGAAATACAGGTATTGAAGTGATACGAATCAATCAACAAACATAAACTTCAGGATCACAAGTTTAGTGTCATGCTTCAGATAACCAACATTTAGAATGAAATACTTGTGAATTAAAAGTCTCGGCTCAACAATATATATATTGTTTAGAGTCACAACATATAGGTCTTAAGTTAAGGAAAACAAAAGACAGATACTGGCAATTCTACAGCGGAAGTCAAAACACGGAGTTGAACCTTAGCATCAGCTCTGCCCCGTCATCACCTGCCGTTAACCTGAAAACATTTGAAAATATTTGGGCTAAGTACTAATGTACTTAGTGGGCTACAACTTTAAAACATTTCATAACCTGAAGAACAGTTTATCCAATCATACTTGACATGACTTAGAAGGTTTTAAATTGAAAGAGCTTCTAAGTATGTTAAAATATTTCGTTACATATATATATATATATATATATATATATATACTTCATTTTGCGCGCAGTTGTCACACTCATTTCTGTTACTCGCTATGATCCCGGACCTTTTAGCCACCGACGGATCCGTTTCTCCCATTTACTTGAACTGAGGGCGTAACCCAGACAAGTTTACTTTTGACCTCGGGACGCTACCCAGGCAGGCCCTTTCATTACATGCTTCGGAACACATCCAGCAAGCACCCTTATAACGCCTCTTAGTTAGTGCCCGAATGGAGATCAACCCACCGAGTCAGCTAACGGTGTACACAATTCTCAAATAACGTGTTAGGCTATAAGAGAATCTCAATTGATTCGTTGTGGCGAGCATTAAACAGAGCAGAGTGCACATAAACATTTTATTGGATAAACAGTTTATATTTCACGAACATTTAAGCTCAATAGCTAAATCATACATTTGGAAAAAAAATAAGCCCACCTGTATAGGCAATGCCTGTCGTTTAACGTTATCTCTGAATCGCAATAGCAGTGCTAATCCTCCTGACGTTCAAAACCTACAAGAAATCTATTCTTAATAGGTCTCCTTGAATCTAATCTTAAGTGAAGTGCTTAACATTCTATGATTCACTTAGCCGGGTTTTCAAAATTTAAGGAATAAATAATTGAAAACAATTATCTTGAGTTAAGAACACCAACAATATTCTTACTCATCTTTCTTTAATAATTGGAATTATAAATAAAACCAATTAAATCATAAATACTTTTATTGCAAAATAAATGCAATTTCATGTCATGCTTAGCATATAATAAGTAATTACTTAAAATATGCACATAATAATAATTTAATATTATTATAAAATTTATTCTTTAAAATAATTAATCAAACTCAAATAAGTCTAATTAATTAAATAGTGCAGTCCATTTAATGAGAAGCTGCACAGCCCAATTGAATAACTTAAGGGCCCAAGGAATTAAATAAAAACATTGGCCCAATGAAAATAAACCTCAGCCCAAACTGAAACAAAAATTAAACAAAACTCGGCCCAATAGACTCGGCCCAACACTCAAGCCCACACCCAAACCCTTCTTTTCTTCTCCCCCTTTCTCTTCCATCAGTCACGCACACCACTCCTCTAATAGTTTCTCAATCTCCCTCTCGACTGATCCTCTCGCCTCTCTCCCCCTCTCGACTGATCCTCTCGCCGCTGCTACTCCACCGTGCCCGGCGACGAGCGCCGCTCCGAAACACTTCTCCCTCGACTCCTGACACTTCCCCTGTTCTCTCTCTTCCTCGGCGACGACGAAAACGCCGCCGCCTCCCTCGGCCTCTCTCTCTCTCTTGGCTCGTTTCCGGCGACTGCAGCAGCAAGGCTGCCACTCGTCTGTGGCCGAGCGACAGCGGCAGGGCCGCCGCGCTCTGGCCTCCCTCTGTAAACCCAGCCACCGCCCCAACCCCTGTTCCCGATGGCCGACGACCCCCAGGCCGCCGCCGCCCTCTCCTTCCCCTCTCTTCACCGGGCTAGGCAGCAACGGCAGAGCCGCAGCGCCTGGCCTCCCTCTCGAACTCCCGCCGACAAGCAGCAGCAGGAGCCGCCCGCCGGAGCCCTAGGCTCAGCCTCCCCTGACTCGACTCAACACAGCAAGACCAGCCCACCTCTTCCTCTCCAACCGTGGCCGGGCAGTAGCGGCACAGCCGTCGTGCCCTGCCTCCCTCGACTCTCGACTCGACAGCAAACACACAAACAAGTTCAAGACTCAACCTTTCTTCCTTTTCTTTTAAAACAATCATGCTTCATATATATATAAATATGTACACATATTGAAAGCATTTATGTAAATAATTTGTCATGCTTGTGATTTGGGAATATTGATATAAAAACTGAAGTTAAAGAAGTTGAGGAACCTTTTGTATGTATTCTGTTCAATGATTTTTGTTTTCTGCAAAAGATGCTTGATGAGCTAGGCTTGGTGATTTTTCTGTTTGAATTTCGTTGCTGGGGTGAGGAATTAGATGAATAAGGGAGATACATATATTGAAGAGGAAGAGAACAGGGAGGCGGTGGTGGCAGACGAAAATATCGAGGAAGAATGTGGGTTGGGCTTATGAAGGGTTGGACTTTCATTTGGTTAATCAAGTACTTTTAACTTAAGGGTCCAATATAAAAATAAAGCCCAAACATAAAATAATTAAAGTCCATCATAGACTTTAATTTAAATCTTGTAAAAATAATGTCGCAGCCCGAAATCCCGGCACCAGTGATAGTGGGGTACGAGTATCGATACGACTATTTTTAAAAGAATAAAAGATAAGAAGAATAGGTCGAACATCAAGCGGAAGCTCGCATCAAAAGGTGTTAAGGAAATTATCATAAATGAACCCAAGGGTAATTTCGTCAATGTCGTTATAACTTTTTAATTATCAGGAATTTCAAAATCAAAGACAAAACGGGTATCGCTCATTTTTCGTCAGGAATCACAATATGCAGAGTATCGCAGCAAAAGGTGAACCGATTATATGTATGAAGACATATAACCGTGAGTACATTGCTTAAATTCAAAAGAAAATCAAAGTATATCAATCATCAAGACTTTATCGTCAAAATAGAAATACGATAAAGTAAATACATCCTTCAACAATTCCCCACCAGCACCAGACCAATCTCGCTCCTCGCTTAGCCTGCACATTTAGAAATACATGCAGGGCGTGAGTACATAATACTCAGTGGGCAAACGCCGAAAATCAAGAAAGGTGCTCATAGAGCTATAAGTTTGAAGCTTGCCACATCTCAGCAATACACAGAAATAAGTTAGTATTAAATGAGTCTGTGCATGCAGTTTTCATAATCAACATCATAAATAAGCGACTGCAGTCAAAGATCTCAACATGTATGTACCACATCTACAACTCATCATCATAATTAAGGTACTGAGAAGTAGGCCTCCCTCTCAAGTACCGTGACTGGCCGACCCGAAGACGGCTCACAGTCACCTCTGTGCACAAAATCCCGCTTGTGGCAGGACCGAATTCGTCTCATCAGTAGAGGGTAACACACAAGCTCAACATCAAAAATTGGCAAGTCAAACAGTTCTCAAATATCATTCATCTCAAAACATTTGTTAATCTCATAACATCATCAAATCATTTTAGAAAGCTCATATGATAAACATATACTCAAAATATTGCCCACCTGAAGACCTTACTCAAAAACTCCCGTCAAAGTGGAGTTACTTACTTCCTTGCTCTGCTCGTGTCTTCAGGGATCATCGTCATCATCGAAGGTTCATGTCATAAAATGAATCCCGATTAGAAACTCAACGACAAAAACTCATGCCTTAACTCATGTTTTATCTCACATTCTATCCCCTTAATCAACTCTATATAACTCTTCACTCATCTCAAATCCTTAAGTCCAAGGATAGGTTTCAAGAAAATCATGGTTCTAAGTCTCGACTTATCACTCATATAAGGCTCGTCTAATCTCATTCAAACACTTAGGCAACACAATCACATAAGGCACATAAGAAAATACCATCAAACACCATCAAGACATGTTCTGTTTTTACACAGACTCGACTTCAAACTTTAACACGTTCTGACTCCGACATCCCCTGGACTCCAGACTCATACCAAAAGAAAGGTATTTGAGTCTAGTTTCATTTAAAAAAAAGTAGAGTCAGAAACTCCAAGTGGTTTGGGAGATATGGCGTTTTAACCAAGGTCTACCATATTCGGCAGTTTTGAGCAATCGGAAACATTGATTTTTTTAAAATAGTAAACGTTGTCAAACTGAGCTCAAATTTGGTGGATATCTAGCCCATACAGTAAGGTTGATACCATAAAAATTTGGAAAGCTAGATCACACAGGAAGTCACTGAAATGAATGACTTTGTCCCCTGTTCTCTGAAATTCCCGGCAGAAATGTGCAGATTTGGTTTTGCATTTTATAAAAATAGTAAATCAAGTCCAAATGACTTGAAATTTTACAGAGGTGCTCAAGACTCATGTAGGGACATTCTGTAAAATTTTCAAATCTTTTTGACATCGACAAACCGTCGATCACAGTAGGTCAGTAGCCTACGAAAAATCACCAAAAATTCATTCCCAACTCTTAAATGCTCAATTCAACATTTATACAAAGCAAACACATCAAAACTCATTTTAAGCACTTAAAGCACTTAAAAACATTCAAATACATCAAAATACTCATCATACTCAAATTAACTCTCCTCTTTTACATCTTAACTCAAATCTCAAGGGAAACGTTTCAACAACGTATCAATCAAATCCTCTTCTCAATCTCATGCTCAAAAACACTCAATCATTCATTATTGACTCCATACATCATGTAACTCATTTTACACATATATTTCCCTTTTTATCATGTAAACTAACTCTAGTGAAAAATTCATATATCAACATAAAACTCACATTAAAACATGACAAATTTCACATAATGGTCATAAAGCAATTTAGACCTCATTTTATTATTTGTTAACCCCACATCATATGAGAACTCAAAAACTCCTTCAAACTAAACTAAGTCCAATTTTTACTTAGCTTACATTAGACTTAATCAAACATATTAAAACACTAATATCATGCTCAAAAACATATATTTTAAGCCAAAACACTTAAATAACACATAGACTAAAAAGTCCTAATTTTTACTAAACTAACTCTTTGAAATTTTTACAACCACATACTAAACTTTCATCCATTCATATATCTTTCATTTTTTTACCAATTAATCTCACATCAAAACCATCAATTCACCAATAAGGGCATATATACACATATCCCTAATTTTTGTAAACTAACTCACATCAAAACTCCAATTGACATCATATAATCAAATTAATCCATCAATCATCATCATATACATCTCATAGACTCATTTACATCATCAATTCATCACCTTGATCATCAACTCAACAATTCCCAAATTGGGGTAAACTAAACTCATCGAATCTTTACATCTCAAAACATAGTTTTTCAAAACACACCTCAATCATCACCAAACATCACATAGATCATTTTTCTCACCTCAATTCAAGGAAAGAAGAAGAAAAATTTTTGAAGGGTAGAACACCCAAATTTTCGAAAATTATGAAGAAAAAGGGAGGGGGTGATTTCTTGCTCCAATCCTTCAAATAAACTCACATATAACATCATACAAGTCTAATCTATAAATATAGAGATTACTTACTCAAGTTCTTCACCAAAACTCAACTTTCTCTCTCTAGTCTTGAAGCCTTCCTTCAAGGATTCTCTTGAATTCAAGTTAATAGGATGTGTTTATGGAGGATTTAAGTAGTGATTTATGTGTTTGGCATACTTGGGTGAAGCTTCGAAGGTTTCATCAATGGCTAACAATGGAGGAAAGTAGAGAGATGAAGGGGAGAGAGAGAGTGATCGAAAATGGGGTGGAGAAGAGAGAGGAAACTTTTGCAAGATTGTATTTGATTTGGATGATCTTGTGTATCTTTAAAGAGATTTGTAAATCTTAGGGAATATTTAGTAATTAATGGATGATCTATCTCTCACTCTAATCTCTCTCTAATCTCTACACTCTCCATCTCATACTCTCAATTCTCTACTCTCTCAAATCCATACTTAGTCATTTAAGGCATATAACAAATGGTATGGGTAATTAAATAAAGTGTGTGAAAGGTGATCAAATAAAATCACAAAACTATGGTAAAGTCACTCATTAATAAAATACCACCTCATAAATATTCATGTGACCAAAAATAATAAATATAGCACTCATATTAGTGCACTCACATATATATAATATTCCTCTTCGTAGGAAGAAAAATAATTTAAAAATATTATGCCCGGAAAAATTTTCATAAACCGGCATCATTCGATTTCTCGATAAAAATAAACCGCACTTGCTTTGGAAACTTAATCAAAATTCCAAGTGCTAAAGTCTCAAATAAAAATCACAATAACTCGGTCACAGTGACACACATCACGAAAATCACATAATCATTCAGTCATGTAAATTCACATAACATCACATCAAAATAGTCGGCAGGCTCAAATAAGCTAGACGTCTCTCTGACCGACTCTATATATCTAGGTTTCTCACTCTTTCTTCCTCGACTCTATTTCCAACTCAGTATTCCTATTTTTCTTAATAGGACAGTCAATCTTTAACAATTCAGTATCCGGTAACTCTATTCCCGGTAGTTGGAAATAAAATAAAATCTCAGCTCAATTCAATCAGCATCTCTATCTCAACTCATTTATCACATCTCTTCACTTTAGCTCCATCATTGATTTATTCACTCGTATCTCTATTTAAAAGACAATCTGTCTTATCTACTCATAAAAAGTAGTCTCGTAATTTGACATCTCAGTACTCTCAATAGTGTTAAGACACTATCTCACAACATGAGGAAAAGTACGGGGTGCTACAAATAAATATTAATTATATGTAAAATATTTCACTTATACACATGCTCATATTTAAATTAATATGCAATGCACAAAAATTTAAATAGCTAAAATATTTACAAACGTTTTTGTAAATCATTTTGTTGGAATTAAATAAATTCTTTTTCTCAATCCGGCGTGAATCATCTTAAATCTAAGTTCAAAAATTATTCTAAACTTAGCTCGAGGAAACGGGGTATTACAAATCCAAACAAAAGAAAAAGCAGAAAAACTGAGGTAAAAAATGGAGTGATGAAAAACAGTAGTAATCACATTATTCATTGTCCCTGAATTCGAGATGCTATTTGTTGTAACACTCATACAACTTAATATCCATTTTCAACCTAAAATAGAAAATGCCCTGTATATCATCAGTCTCAACACCATGAAGAAGTCGCCGGTGCCGCCAACGACGGACAAGTCCCTCGTCTCCTCGAGCAACGGATCAATGCCCATCACGTTGAGAGTCCCCTTATACTTGGTGGAGTTGAACACCAGAGTGTAACCATACCACGCGCTGTAACTATTCGTCTGGCCGTAGAAGTAGAACCCCTGAGCTCGCGCCACCGCCGGCGAGAGGAGGCAGCGGGTCGTCGAACACCACCATCATGCCGAACTGGAAGTCGCTGATGGGCGAGGGTGTTGAGTATCGACCCTCGTCGTCGTTGTTGAAGGCTTCCTTCTCCGGGGCAGCAAAGCAGCGGCAACACAGCGGCGGAACAGCAGCAAGGACGGCGGCGGCAGGGGCAGCAGCAGCGGCGGCTGTCCTCCGGCAACAACGCAGCAGCAACAGCGGCGCAGCAACGAGGTAGCAGCAGCCTCGACAACCTGCAAGAAAAAACACACAAAGAGAGGAACAAGGGGCGTCGATCTTCTCGGCTCAGGTACAGCTCTCTTCCTCTCGATCACGCACACACTAAGCCACGAAGAATCACAAAGGGGACGTTGCTCTCGCCGGCACCACAATCGGCCAACAAGCCTTACACCTTCACCGGTAGCACCTCCATACAAAGGAAGAACACTAAGCAATTTTCGTCTACACTACAGCCACAGACCAAGGGCTCTTTAAATAGCCTACCATAGAAGGATCTAGTGAAGGAAGGTGAAGAGGTTCATGGGGGAGAAGAAGCGCAGGGGTCACAGCCCCAAAAGGGCACTAATTTTCGATTGGAAGGGGGAAATGGGAGGGCTGCCAAAATAAGGAGGATAGGGCATGGGCTTGTTGGGCCAAATTTGGGCCAACTAACAACATCTCCACCTTTGGCCCAATCACGGTATTGTGTGCATCAAAGAGGAAGCTGTACCATAATCATCATCGCCGAGCCCCCTGTTAAATCACAAAGAAATAACAAGGAAACACAAGACCACAAAGGTCAACGGGTAAACTAACCAAGTCAATTCCTGCAAAACACAAACAAGAGAAAGACAACCACCAAGCACGAAGCACACTAACACAAAGTTAGTTTAGCACAAAGGGCCACAAAGAGCTAGCACAGATCACAAAGTACACATGATCACGAAGATAACATGCGACACAAACGGTCATCACAAAGTAAAACTCACAAAGCCACATAGACACAAAGCTACTAATCAATCACAAAGACACTAAGCCACAAAGACTCACATAGTCATTAAGGCACTAACCAACGAAGTCTCACAAAGCCACAAAGCCTAAACAATCACAAAGAACAACACTAAGGCATTAAGAAAGAGCTCCACCTTAGAACACATCACTATTGGTTTCATTACCAATTACATTAGCATGCTCTACTTCTTGTTTTTTCTTAGGGTGAGGACAATCCTTAATATAGTGACCAGTTTCACCACAGTTATAGCACTTCCTAGGCTTATATCTATGATTAGACTTATCATTAAATCTCTTTTCACCCCTAACATGCATGACTTTGTCCGGTTCTTGAACACAAATATTAGAATTTAAATCTAATTCCTTATTCTTTAAAGCACTCACAACAGTGTCAAGCGTCACATTATCTCTACCATACTTAATAGTAGATTTAACATCACTGTAAGAGTCAGGAATAGCATTTAAAAGAGCATACGGAGCATACTCATCAATATGTTTATCACCCGTCAGTTTTATATCTTGAACTAACTTAGTGAATTCATCAACATTTTCATCAATTTTCTTATTCAAATCAAGTTTGAAACGGAAAAACCTTTCAATCAAAAATATCTTAGACGGCAACGAGGTTCCAGTGTACAACTCCTCTAACTTAGACCATAGTTCTTTAGCAGAAGTCATTCTCCCTACTTTTCTAAGAACACACTCAGACAAGTTGAGAACAATAGCAGACAAGGCAAGACGATTCAATTGAGTTTTCTTTTTCTCATCAACATCTTCATCATACGAATCATCAATTACTTGATAAACATTTTGTTGAATTAAAATACATTCCATTTTCTGCTGCCAAAAACCGAAGTCCGTTTTACCATTAAAAGGAGCTAAACCATAATTTGCCAAAGAAGACATCGCAACACGAAGCAAATAATCACAAAGACTCACAAAGATTGACAACCACAGAGTTTACAGCGGAAGTAAAAATAAGAGACCAAAAACACTATTCACGAAATCACTATTCACGTGAATAGTAACAGCGGAAATAATAATTAAATCAGAAAACAGAATTCGACACACGAATCCTAGATATCTACCAGCAGATAAGCACCAAGCCTAAACTGCACCAGATGGCAGCAACTAGAAATTGAAAAACAAGAGAGGTTTAAGCCGCTTTACCAGAGCGGGATCCTAAGGTCAGGACCCCGACTTACCAATGCGACGACGAGGTCAACCGTGGCTCTGATACCACTGTTGAGTATCGACCCTCGTCGTCGTTGTTGAAGGCTTCCTTCTCCGGGGCAGCAAAGCAGCGGCAACACAGCGGCGGAACAGCAGCAGGGACGGCGGCGGCAGGGGCAGCAGCAGCGGCGGCTGTCCTCCGGCAACAACGCAGCAGCAACAGCGGCGCAGCAACGAGGTAGCAGCAGCCTCGACAACCTGCAAGAAAAAACACACAAAGAGAGGAACAAGGGGCGTCGATCTTCTCGGCTCAGGTACAGCTCTCTTCCTCTCGATCACGCACACACTAAGCCACGAAGAATCACAAAGGGGACGTTGCTCTCGCCGGCACCACAATCGGCCAACAAGCCTTACACCTTCACCGGTAGCACCTCCACACAAAGGAAGAACACTAAGCAATTTTCGTCTACACTACAGCCACAGACCAAGGGCTCTTTAAATAGCCTACCATAGAAGGATCTAGTGAAGGAAGGTGAAGAGGTTCATGGGGGAGAAGAAGCGCAGGGGTCACAGCCCCAAAAGGGCACTAATTTTCGACTGGAAGGGGGAAATGGGAGGGCTGCCAAAATAAGGAGGATAGGGCATGGGCTTGTTGGACCAAATTTGGGCCAACTAACAACACGAGGGGTCGGTGATCTTCACCGAGGTGGCGTTGGCGGCGTCGGTGCCGTTGAAGAGAATGTCGTGGTAGTAAAGCACGATTCTTTCGCATGGTTCGTTTTGTTTGAGCCTCGCCACAACTAGTGGCGCGAGGAGAGACAAGAAGATGATGACGATTTTTGGGATTGGATTCTTCATCATCATCATTATTCAATTACAACATGGATATTTAGTTACTTGTATATATAGACAAAACTTGGCTTCCATGCGCTTTATTCACGTATTAATTATATGTTTCTTTTTTTGGAAAAGTTAGATTCCTATGTTTTCTTTAAAATTATGTTTGATATTTATAATGCTATATGAAAGTATAAAATAATAGAGTACCCACCCCCATAATATGTCTATGAAAAATATCCACCCCCTTACTAGGGGGTGGGTATTTTTCATAGACATATTATGGAAGTGGGTATTTTAATATATTAAGTCAAAATAATATCTATTAATATTTTATAGTAAAATATCCCTATATATCTAAATTTGTGATTTGATTAACTTGATGCGGTTATAGCGTAGTCATGAATATGAGTTATTCTAATTTGGTTATAGTAGTTTTGTGGTAACCATGCATTTGTTCCTGCCAACTTGTCGATCACCTAACCTATTCAGAAAATGAAAGACAGAGGTTAATAGCACAAGACACTCTAAAGTCTAAACCATAATTAATTAGTTTATAAGATTGAACGAAACATTTATTTGTTTCTGTTAGTAGGTTTATTAATTCAATCATGAAACAATTAAATATTCTCTTGCTTTTCGTGAGGGTTTCCTGTCTCGCCTTTAATTAAACTTTCGTGTTTCATATCTGAAGTGAACATACATAGTAAATATGTGTGGATATATATTATTGAGTCTCCGGTATCAGTTACTAAATAAATACTCATTATATTACGAGGGACCGTTCCAAATGGAATTCTCAGTCCCACTATTTTGTGTGTTGTCACTCTTAATTTATCTATTTTATAATTGTTTTTTATAAAAATAAAAAAAATATTACTATTATATTATGAACTCTAATTAATATTTATAATTAAAAATTATATACCATAACTTTAAAATAACTTTGAATTAATGAACCCAAATAATCAATTATTCATTCAAATAAGTATAAAAAAAGAACACTAATTAGATGAGTGAACCCTTGTTAATTATCTTTTTATAATATTAAAGCATAATAAATTAAAATTGAAGAAAATATAATTAAAAATTATAATAAATTAAGAGTGGTACACGATGGTACACACAAAATAGTAGGACAGAGGATCCCATGTGGGACCGTTGACCTGCTTAATTAGTGAAAACAGTCACTAAATAGAGTTATATTATAACTAACTTGAAAAATAGTTTCGTTGGTTTGTATCTTATTCTTATTAATTTTCAATCTCTTCTACTATTTTAACTGTTTGTACGACGCAACGAATTGTTATGATTATTGCAGGGTATTAATAAATCCATCGCCTATGTTTGAGTGTCAAAAAAGGTGGTTAGAATTATTATTGGGTTTACGTGCAGCACGTGATCAAGTATTCCACTTGCAAAATTAAAGATAGAGGAAATTTATATATATGATAGCTCCATCGACTATTTCGTATCGAAAGTTTGTTGTTCCTTCCTCAACTATGTGTCTCACCTAAAGTGATTCATTCTTCTTCATGCTTTAACTCACTATTCAAATTCGACTTACAAAATTCCTCATGAATCAATTTTCTCTTACAACCTCCAAATGACGCTCAAAAGCTGAATACTGACTACTCAACTATGGATAATAAGCACCCACCTCAAAAAATCGTAATCTTTTAATCATGATATTCCCAAGATATATATTTTTAAGGGTTATTGGCGCCTAACACTACAAAAAAATGCGTAAATAGCGACGAAAACTACCGACGGCACGGCGGCACGGCGGCGGCAAAAAAGGCGACCCGCCTTTTGACTATTACCGGCGCATTACCGACGGCAAAACGGGCCGCCGCTAATTAGCGGCGGTTACGCCGTCGCTAATTTAAATATATATTAATATAAATATATATTATTTATTACCGACGGCAATTGCCGTCGGTATTTACCGGCGGCAACCGGCCGCCGCTAATCACCACCGCCGGTGACATCCGGCGATAGCACCACCGCCGTCCGGCCAAAATTACCGACGGCATTTTTCCGCTGCTAATTACCGACGGCAAATGCTAATTACCGACGGCAAATGCCGTCGGTAATTAATTTTATTTTATTTTTATTTATTTTTCTTTTTTTTTAATTTTTTTTTTCATTTTTTTTCATTTATCATCTAATAAATTGATCAAAGATAAAAATACAAAAACATTAAAATCAAATATATATTGAAATACAAGTGAAAATTTAAACATTGATTATTACTAATCTAAGATTATTACTAAGAATTCAAGATTCTTAGTAAGAAACTTATAATTATAACTTAAGAATGTTAATTTGATTAGTGATTCACTCATCAATCATCACTAATCCAAGATTATTACTAAGAATAATTCAAGATTCTTAGTAAGAATCTTATAATTATAACTTAAGAATGTTAATTTGATTAATGATTCACTCATCAATCATCACTAATCCAAGATTATTACTAAGAATTCAAGATTCTTAGTAAGAATCTTATAATTATAACTTAAGAATGTTAATTTGATTAGTGATTTACTCATCACTCATCACTCATCACTAATCTAATATTATTACTAAGAATTCAAGATTCTTAGTAAGAAACTTATAATTATAACTTAAGAATGTTAATTTGATTAGTGATTCACTCATCAATCAACACTAATCTAATATTATTACTAAGAATTCAAGATTATTAGTAAGAAACTTATAATTATAACTTAATAATGTTAATTTGATTAGTGATTCACTCATCAATCAACACTAATCTAATATTATTACTAAGAATTCAAGATTTCTTAGTAAGAATCTTATAATTATAACTTAAGAATGTTACTTTGATTAGTGATTCACTCATCAATCAACACTAATCTAATATTATTACTAAGAATTCAAGATTCTTGGTAAAAATCTTATAATTATAACTTAAGAATGTTAATTTGATTAGTGATTCACTCATCAATCATCACTAATCTCATATTATTACTAAGAATTGAAGATTCTTAGTAAAAATCTTGTAATTATAACTTAAGAATGTTAATTTGATTAGTGATTCACTCATCAATCATCACTAATCCAAGATTATTACTAAGAATTCAAGATTCTTGGTAAAAATCTTATAATTATAACTTAAGAATGTTAATTTGATTAGTGATTCACTCATCAATCATCACTAATCTCATATTATTACTAAGAATTGAAGATTCTTAGTAAAAATCTTGTAATTATAACTTAAGAATGTTAATTTGATTAGTGATTCACTCATCAATCATCACTAATCCAAGATTATTACTAAGAATTCAAGATTCTTAGTAAGAAACTTATAATTATAACTTAAGAATGTTAATTTGATTAGTGATTCACTCATCAATCATCACTAATCCAAGATTATTACTAAGAATTCAAGATTCTTAGTAAGAAACTTATAATTATAACTTAAGAATGTTAATTTGATTAGTGATTCACTCATCAATCATCACTAATCTCATATTATTACTAAGAATTGAAGATTCTTAGTAAAAATCTTGTAATTATAACTTTAGAATGTTAATTTGATTAGTGATTCACTCATCAATCATCACTAATCTAATATTATTACTAAGAATTCAAGATTCTTAGTAAGAAACTTATAATTATAACTTAAGAATGTTAATTTGATTAGTGATTCACTCATCAATCATCACTAATCTAATATTATTACTAAGAATTCAAGATTCTTAGTAAGTAACTTATAATTATAACTTAAGAATGTTAATTTGATTAGTGATTCACTCATCAATCAACACTAAGGTTATGAATGGAGTATAAACTAGATTGATAAAAAAAAAATCGAAAATTAATAATAAATTAATTAATAAATATTTTTCCGACATAAAAATAAGAACGGAAACGAGCCCAATCCGTAATTAACAACATTTTTTGTATATCATCTCGACATATTCTAAGGTTATGAATATATATGATATTGTATATTGAAGTAGACTTTAAATGAATTAATAGATACTATATATATCAATAATACGAGTGTTCTGTACTGGTGACCATTCGAAAAGAACTTCAAGGTTAAGCGTGCTTGACTTAGAGCACAACTAAGATGGGTGACCGACTGGGAAGTTCGTCTAAATTATGCAATACTGTATAAATATCGAAATAAATTGTGGATATACAATAAATAAAATAAATAAATAAAAAATAAAATAAAAAAAATAAATTAAAAAATATTACCTAGGGCAAATGCCGTCGGTAATGCCGTCGGTAATTACCGACGGCATTTTGCCCTCGGTAATACCTTGAACAACTCCGGCATGTGCGCCACCACCGTCCGGTGGAAATTACCGACGGTGATCTCGCCGCCGCTAATTACCGACGGCATTTGCTGTCGGTAATTTTCCGGCAACTCTCCGCCGTTCAACGGCGGTATTTAACGGCGGAAATGCCGGCGGCTTCGCCGCCGTTAATTGCCGGCGGCGGCCGATCGCCGTCGGTAATGGCGTTACCGACGAGCCGGTTAGCGACGGCGAGTTCCCGCCGGTAATGCCGCCGGTAACCTTTATCACCGGCGGCCGTGCCTTATTACCGACGGCATTTTGCCGTCGGTAATCGTACGTTTTTTTGTAGTGTAAATACACCAACTTTGAGGGTAGTTTGATTTTATATATGAACTTTAAAAGGTGTAAAAAAATACATGAACTTTAATGTTATAGCAATTTTATCACAAATTCAAATATTAAATATTCAAAATCTATAAAAATCTAACGATTTACGGGTTTAGAGATGTCTTATACGATATCTTTTAGAGATGTCCTATACGATGTCATTTTTTAAAATGTCCGATAAATACACGTTGATATTTCGACTTGCCATGTCATCTTTGAACAAAATTTGAATTTGTGACATCGTATAGAACAGATATCACGTAAGACATCTCTAAACTCATAAATCTTAAGATTTTTATAGAGTTCGAATATCTAATATTTGAATTTGTGATGAAATTGCTACAACATTAAAATTCATGTATTTTTTTACACCTTTTAAAGTTTGTGTAAAACCAAACTACCCCCAAAATTGGTTTAGGCGCTAATAATGCTTGCTTTTTCTATTTTTCATAAATAGTTACTTGATATCTTGTGCACTTACAAAAGAGCTGACACACGTTACTCCCTCTGTCCCGCAAAGCTTGAACAATTTCTTTTCGGCAAGGGTTTTAAGGAATTACTTCCTTCGTCCCACTCTAATAGGCTCGTTTTTCTTTTTGGGGCGTCGCATTAAAACATTCTCGTTTTTCATTTTGAGTAAAAAAAATGTACTTAATTGATGTGCACCACACCACTTTCCTCCTAAAATGTAAGTTTCTTAATCTCCGTGCCCAAAATAAATGAGCCTATTAAAGTGGGACAGACGGAGTAGTATTTTGTGTGTTAAGTGAGGTATGTGAAAAAGTGGAAAGTTGAATAAATGGAAAAACTTTTGCCATATAAAGTAAGTGTTTAAGCTTCGTAGGACAACCCGAAAAAAAATATTGATCAAGTTTCGCGAGACGGTGGGAGTATTTGTTTGGTATTCATATTTGGAAATTGACTGATTAATAAACATAAGATAAAAAATACTCCTTCCGTCCCACTATAAGTGACTCAAAAGTCAAAAAATTCGGCACGAGAATTAAGGAGAAAGTGTAAATTGGTTAAAAGTGGTAGGGCCTACACTTTTCTAAGGGTTAAATTTTTTCCATTTGTGGAAACATGCCACTTATAGTGGGACGCCCCAAAATGGAATACAGATCACTTATAGTGGGACGGATGAAGTACAATGAATAATAATAAATAATTATTGTATAATTATCTCAAAGGTGATGTGAAATTGGTTTTCTAAGAGAAATATGGAAATCCAATGGGTGATGTGAGGTTGTTATTCAAAAAGAAATAGTGAAATCTCAAGGGTAATGTGAGATTTTTAAAAGAGATAATAATTTCAGAAAGGGTACTAGTTGTCAACTATCTTGAATCCTCTTAATTAATACTCCCTCCGTCCCAATTTTTAATATCCATATTTTCTTTTTTGACCGTCTCGCATTTTGATATCCATATTTATTTTTAGTAAAAATAGGTGGGACCCACCCTTGTTCCTCTTGAATTATTTTAACACTCAAATAAAAAGTGGGACCCATATTCTATTCACAATACGCCAATTACTTTATTAAAATCCGCATCACTCTCAAATAGATACTAAAAGTCGAGACGGAAGGAATAATACAGAGTACCACACATAAATAACTCCAAATTATTTAACTATCTAGATAAATAAGACCTGCCAAACAAACATTTTGTATGCATTGTCAAAAGACTATTAGTTAATTATCACTAACTATTCCTGATCAAAAAAAAATTATCACTATCTATTCTCATAAAAGCCATTTACTATTTATGATTAATACTCCCTCCATTTTAACTTTTAGTATCCATATTTTCTTTTTTGGCAAACCCACATTTTGCTATCTATTTTCTTTTTAATACTCACATAAAATATGAGACTCTTATTTCATTCACAATACACTCAATCATTTTATTAAAATTCATGACACTCTCAAATGGATACTAAAAGTTGAAATGAAAAGAGTAATACAAATGATCAAATATTTTTATCTTCGTCTTTAGAATTTCTCCAATATCATCCTCTCAATTAGATATAGTTCAATTAGATATAAACGAAACAAGTTTGCTCAAAAGAATTTCTCCAATATCATCCCTTTCAATTAGATATAAACGAAACAAGTTTGCTCAAATTATAGAATTTAACAAAAATCTTAAATTATTCCAAAATTTCAATCCATCTTAATAAATAAACCATTATTAAGAGCAAGCACACCCTAAAAAACGAACAAAAGAACCTCACTTCACCAGCATAATATATATGGATAAACAATGAACCCAAACAACTACTTCCCGGAGTTGTAATTGTTTTGAGATAATCATAGTCAGTTGAGCATTTACATTTACTATCATCTGACTCTTATAATACATGTCGCCATTATTTCAGCAACATCTATGACTCGTATATTAAAAGCATGACAGATTAAAGGTCAGGAATGAAAGATTATTGCAACGAAATATTCATTTGTATATATACTATCATTACCTCAAACAGGCTCAACTCAGCCACAAAAGCAGAGATCAGTGCGAGTCTTTTGCCGCTTCCTCCGCCTCCGTATCCGACGTATGTTCTTCCTTCAACGATGCCAGCGAGTCTCCCATCAGCTGCCCGCGGTATTGCTGCACCACCAGAACCGATGCTATGGTTTTAAACTGCGGCGAAATCAGCAAGTTCCCCACCGGTCCCAGTTCAGGACATTCACTCTTCTTGTTAACAGCTGCAACAAGTCGACACTCGGGCATTCGTCCGATGATGAACAGATTACTGCGATTGTATTTGAAGATTGTACCAACTATGTCTCCATCATTTCCTACCACAACCTCCTCGTATTTTATTGAACCATCCTCCGATACTCTTTGCTTGAACTCTGCAAGAAACTCTTCATCTGATGTATCCTCATTCACATCCAAAGTTACACTATCCGGAATGGCCTTGGAGCCCACGATGAAACGAACTGCATTCAATCGAATGCCAGTGTGCTCTGCCATGAGCGCGCCGTAAGAGAGAGCTTCACGGTCATCATGGCCCCCGAAGAAGAGCGCTGTCACTGTGTAGTTGACGTTGCTTGCAGATACATGAGACGGCCCTCCTAGCCCTCGATCCACCAATATGCCAACGGAGCATGGAGCGTGCTCAAGAACCCTACGGTTCACGTGCCTGAAGTCAGCTCGTGTCGTCTCAAAGTGTCCATCAACTCTCTGGTGCTTATGGAATGGGAGGATTATTATTGCAGCCATCTTCCTCTCAGCGCTGGTGCAAATGTCCTCGTGCATGCTAGAAAACGGCGAGATCGCGGTTGTTGGTCGTATGGAGACCTGGCTGAGGTGATGGAATGCATCAAAAGCAACCACAACTTGGTTCGCATCAGAGTTCTGCACCTTTTGCCAAAACGGCAACCCGTTGTTTCTCGCCTTGTGCACCATCAAAATCGCGGATGATCTTTCAGACAGCTCCATTAGGTGCATCGCGTAGATGCGAAGCCCTCCTTTCTTCCCGGTACCACGTGAAGCCTCCATCAAATTTATCAATGTCGGAATATTTCTGGTGCTATGAAAGCAGATAAACATTCTGAGTTGAGTGTCGGATTCCTTCCTCTGAATTGTTCTATATTTGTATTCTAATTTAGCCAGTTCAGCTGGCTTATATATGGCCACAACAACTGGCGTCGTTATGAATGTCGTGAATAACGCCATTAGAACCATGATCGCAAAAGTCTGATCATTCAGAACCTACAAAGACAAAAGATCATTTGTGAGATCAATTACTGAGCAAATTCATACTCAACCAGATACTTCATTAGTAACTCACCCCTCGGTCTTTTCCGATGTTAAGGACAATAAGCTCCACCAAACCTTTAGTGTTCATCAAGAAACCTAGGGTCAATGCCTCTCTAAAACGAACCTTGCAGCAGAGCGAGACCACAACAGTGCCGAAAATCTTCCCAAAACAAGCGGTACATATGACTAGAACAAGAAGACCCCAAGATTGAGCCCCGTGAATGGTGGCTACATTTGTCTTCAGTCCACTTGATACGAAGTACAAAGGAAGAAATAGACCAGATACGATATCCTCTACTTTTTCCACGAGGGCTCCGGCAAATGCTCCCTCCTTCGGGACAAGAACACCCATGACAAAGGCCCCGAAAAGTGCATGAATTCCAATGAGATCAGTGACGAAACCAGCAGCCAAAACAGCACCAAGTGTAGCACAAATATATATCTCATCAACTGTCTCACCCTCAGGACAGCGTCTAGCAATCCATTTGAAAACAAACGGGAAAACGATTATGCATAACAGTATGAAACCAAACCCACATAAGAAGACCCATAAGGAAACAAGTGGAGAATGGCCTGTGCCTGATAAGGCAACAGCCAGAGCAAGAAGAATCCATGCAGCCACATCGTTGACTGCAGCAGCAGACATGGCTATTCTACCAACATTTGTAGTCAATAACTTAAGCTCAGCCAAAATACGAGCCAAGACAGGAAATGCAGTAATTGAAAGAGCCACTCCCATGAAAATCAAGAATGGCCCTTGACTCACACCTTGGGAAATAGTAGCCCTGAGCACAAATGAGGTCCCAACTCCTAAACCAAACGGGAGGCTGATTCCTGCTAGGGCAATGCTTAATGCTTTCTTTCCTGTCTGTCGAAGAGACTTTGGATCCAGCTCAAGGCCAACCAAGAACAGGAAGAACAAGAGGCCAAGGTTGGCAAGAGTATCTAAAACAGTGAGGCTTCGAGGTGGAAAAATAGCATTAAGATATTTCTGGTTCCGGCCCAAAGCCGAAGGACCAAGGAGAACACCTCCCTACCAAAAAAGTTTTAGTAAGTCAACTTTCTTATGGAAACTTAAAAAGTAATCAAGAGTGCTTCATATGAAATAATAAACTGGCATGTGCTTTAGCCTTCCTGTTTTCTTTTAGCAATAAGGATCTAGATATTGCTCTTGTGCACAATCACAAGCTCTAGTCAACGCTAAACATATGTATATTGTCCGTGCATTCATTAGAAATAAAAACTATTGCAAATATAATTCCAAACCAATACAAGAACATACAGATAAAGTCACATGCACAGAGATGGAGAGCGAATGGAAAAAGTTCAGCATCAAACTTGCAGAAACCAGATATATATCATCTCTCCAATATGAAAGAGTGAAAAACTATAATCTTTCAGAATCCAAAGATTGGTCCCACTCTCCCATAGAAAAGGAATTGTAGGAGAACTTATAAAGAGTTGAACATAGAATTTAACTTCATATGTCTATCTTGCAACTTCATCCTTGCTCAGATCAATGGACATAAAAACAAGAAAAACTGAGAGTAATTCATAATGTCGTGTAACATGTTGTTCTGATATCCTCTCTGTTACCAGAGGTAGACTCGGTCTATTATTGTAATGTTTGATCAAATCTAGATAAAGTGTATTGTAATACATATCGAACTTTAACCAATTCATCAATTTCTCACGGTTGATTTGTTTCCTCATGTCAGCCTAACAACCTAACCCGAGACTTTAGCTAAATACAGATTGGTTAAACAAACACTACACACTCAGGACATCTGTAAAAGTAAAAATGATATTTCAGCACCGTAAACTATTTGAAGGCTTAACCTGGTGACATGACTAGTTGAACTCTCAAAGTTTGGGCTCTCAGGTTACATTAAACATCACCAGGTGAAGTCCATATTAAGCATTAGCATACCAATGAAGCCCGCCAGGTTGAAAACCATACAAATTCAAGTCATACTGAGTAAATAAAGCAGCACTGACTTCATTCTTCTCTAAATTAATATATATGTAACAGAACAAAAAATTGAAAGGAAAATAAAAAGGTGAAAGGACAAGAGAGGTCAATACAGATAGAGCAGACAAAGCTAAAGTCATCAAGAATGCAATCATATTATGCAGCATTGCCGGTATGGGCAAAAACACCAGACCAAAGGAAAAAAAGCCATCTTACAACAATCTCTGCAATGACGCGAGGCTGCCTTAGTGGCCGGAGAAGAAATGCTAGTATTCGGGTCAACGCCAGCACAATGCATATCTGTATAATCAAAAGAGGAAGTGCGAAATGGAGAGGATCATCCCCTTGGAAGACCCCATTTGAGGTGGCCTTCATCGGTGGTAGACATTTGACAGTCGCGTTTGAAGCCATTTTTGCAGCAAAACCACCCAAAGCAAAGACCAAAACACTTTTCTCAATACATTAACCTGAAATTACCAATGAGCATAAACCAAACACGATAACATGTTAAAATAAAGAATTAGCCTTTGCAAAGAAAAGGATTCTGTTTATGCAGTATTCAAAGACTAAATTTCACTTGCCACCTCTAATCGTAGCCAGAATTCATGTCTTGTTCATTCAAGCTCCATATATTGAGAATCAAACAAGGCATATTAACAAAATGTCCATTCATGTAAGAAGTTATACGTACTTCAATCTTTAAGCTTAACAGTCTTAATATGCAAGAAAATCAAAGGCTAAATCCAAGGAAAGCTCAACGACAGTAACATGGTTCATTCCTCATAAAATATTATGTCTGACAACTTGAGCTACAATTTACACTAAATAAGTGGATTGCCTACACATGACTGAACATGACTATGAAGGTGAACATGAAAAGTGATAACAAAGTTTAGGCAGCACATACTGAATAACATAATGGTAGAGAAATTCATGATATATGAAATAAAGAATTAAAAAGTAAACCAAATTGCCACACTTTAACCTCTTCGAAAAACATGGTTACCTAAATTTCCCAATATTCCAGATCAATCACCCTTCTTTGCTGAACAGGTCGAAAAGCAAGGATTAACTGTCAAAAACATAAATCACGCTTAATTTCCCAAAGAAAGTGACCCAAGAAAAATTGTGTGGAGTATTAAATTGTGTTTTCGCACGTCATTATCTGTTTCATACTTCCATGCGCATCCCGTCTCATAATCATACTGAATAGCATCCATAACATAGATTTGACGTCGATTACTAAGAACTTAAACAAGTGAGAGAACATCATTGACAATACATAAATAAATCCACTGCTAAAATAATAGTTAAAAAGTGTGATTCAATCATAAGGAACATGACCGCCAATCTCCAAGTATCAAATACTTTTGAGATAAACGCCTTGTCGTTTTGTGCTTCATGATTTCAGTTAATTCAAAAAGAAAAACATTATTTCGAGTCTCGATGCACGTAAAAAATTCGCCACCGCTAAACCTAATTTTTCTTAATTTCGTTCCCAATTCCTAACCGCCATTATATGATTCGACGACCATGTCCTTGATTCCACGTGAAATTGCAGAAACCACAAAAAGAAAAAAAAAAAGTCACAACTTTGTGCAGATTACACCTTGAAGATTTGTGTGATGGGGTACGTGTCTAGTGTACGTGGGGTTGTGTGCAATTCTGTCAACACAACGCGTCTACATGTGTACTGAGACACACACACACACATACACACTCACATACAAACACAACACAGACCTGAATTCATTAATATCGATCGAGAAATATTTTACAGCGCTTGCTGCATCGTCTATCAATTGCAAGTGAAGTGCGGAATCTTGTGTTTTTTTTGACAATTGTGAAAATGGAATATGAGAGAGAAAGAGAGAAGAGAGAGAGGGAGCGCTGACGTTCCAGAGATTGAGGAAATATTGGGTTTGAAATTGCGCCAGGGGCGCTCGTCGCAGCGTTGCACGCAATTTTGTAGACCCGCGAAAATGGGTACTTTCCATTATTGCCCTCCTCTCTTAATTCTATTCACTTCAAACTTTAAAATATTTATTTATTGTGTAAGATCATATTTGCAATTCTATATTTTAAACACAATTTCTGTATATTTTTTTCTCAACCTTTGAGTATATTCAAAATCCAATATTGTGATTATACTATTTGGTTTTGTTAATAATAAAGACATTTTTACAGTCGAAAGACGATTATGATCATATTATGATTTACTAAGTTTTAAAAGTGGAAGAATTTTTGTATAGGATAAGAGTTTTTTTAATTAAATTCAAAGTTTTTCACTTATATATAAGCAATCTGGTTTCTCAGCGATTCAACATTATTTTTAGTTTTATTTATCGAATGGAGATCAACATTATATGTTATGTGAAGTACATCACATAATCAGAAATAAAGTATAATTACAACTTAGAGTTAATGTAGTTTAATGTCGGTACTCGTTCTTTCAAGTTTCCAACCATCACATACCATCATGTGGATGACTATTATTCTAATTTTCTCCATATTATTTAATGTATATTTTATTATTGTGTCATGTCGAAAAAAAATTACTACATAATCGACATTGTCCAATAAAATTTACATATAGATATACATATTGAAAAGAAGATAAGTATATCATATTTTGTTGCTGGTAGTCAAATCAACTCGTGATAAAAGGCACACTTGATTCATATTTTGTGTCCAAGAAAAAGTTTGATTCATATTATCCTCGTGATCCCACTTTTCTCGGACACTTACGTTGGATATCCCAACTCCCAAGATCACACAAGTCTTTCAAAATAACACAAGATTTTCAGGATAAGTCTACCAACTAAAGTTAATTGAAAAAAATAAAAGCATTTTCTCCCTCCAAAATCCCAATTGTATTGACTCATTTTTTAGGAGAAAATTATTACTACTATTTTATTATTTCACTTATTATCCGATTATAATATATTTTTACTAATTAATTAGTATAGTATCATATATTCATATTATCTCCACAAATTAAATATTGCAATACAATCTCACTAATTGTTTTTAGACACTAATTGTTAGTGCATCACTAGTGCAATGCTCTAAAAAGAGGTTATAAGCACTTTAGAGGTCGATCCATTCTTCAATACATTGACTCTAAAAGGGGTTCTAATTTTTTATTTTTATTTTGTTTTGTTTTAACTCTTTAATTTTAAAATTTAACATTTTATTAAAATTAAAATTTAATATTAATTTAATTAAAATAAAACATAATAAATAAAAACATTACAATAATTAAAAATTAAGTAAAAAAATTAAAAGAAATAAAAAAATAAAAATTTAATAATATTAATGATCAAAATCAAAATTAAAAGATAAAATAAATGAAAAAAAAACCCTACCCCATTTATACAACCCTCGCCACCCTCATTTCTTTTTATTCCCTCACTGATCATCTCTTTCTCTCTCTCTCTCTCCCTTTTTTTTATAATTACAGTGTGTCTTCCCCACGAGTCTTCTTCAAGCTCCCTCACACTCAGCTCTTTCCCTTGACCTTGCTTCAAACCGCTTCCGCATCTCAGCACGCGACAAGCTCTGTTAAAACATAAAGAAACTCCATGATAGTATAGAGAAGATATGAAACCAGAAAACTAATGTTCCGTTGATCCGTGTTATCCTCTTTGTAGAGTGAGTTTGCAAGTGAGTGTATATGCACCGCATGCATGCGGTTAATTTAACCTTTAACAGAAAACGTAACTAACTTTGGCTAAACTAAATTCTATTGACTAATTATGTTACACATTTAATACAACTCCGGCACAAAAGGAACTAGCCATGTCCGAGTGGGAACTTGGTGACAAGATACTGAAAACAAGTTATAGGTAAAGGCTTAGTAAAAATATCAGCTATTTGATCTTCAGTAAGCACATATCGAACATCAAGCTCCTTTTTAAGAACTTTGTCGCGCACGAAGTAAGTATCAATTTCAATATGCTTCTTGCGGGCATGAAGGATCGGTTTTAAGGCAATAGCAGTTGCTCTCTTGTTGTCACACCAAATAATATGTGTATGATGAATAGGAAAACCAAGCTCACATAGAAGACCTTTTATCGAAACAACTTCAGCTGAAGAATCTGCTAAGGATCTGTATTCAAACTCAATGGAACTTCAAGAAACCACATTTTGTTTTTTGGAGCTCCAAGAGAGGAGATTTGGACAAAGAAAAACACAGTAGCCACCTGTTGATTTTCTATCATTAATAGAACCGGTCTAATCTGCATTAGAGAAGACTTTGAGGTGAAGATAGGATGATGGACAAAAAATAAGATTGTTATATATGGTGCCTTTGAGATACCCGAGTAATCTTTTGCAAGCTTTCCAATGATTTTCAGTGGGATGCTGAAGAAATTGGCTAAGTTTATTTACCATGAAGGCAATATTTGGTCTGGTTAAGATAAGGTATTGGACAACACCTATTGTGCTTCTGAATAATGTGGGACTAGAGAAGGAAGGACTGTCATTGAGGGAAAGTTTGGTGCTGGTGTCATATGGAGAGGGTTAAGGTTTACAATCAGAGAGGTTGGTTTTTGTGAGAAGTTCATGGATGTATTTTGATTGATTTAAGAGGTATGAGTTGGAGGTGGATTTGAAGACATGAATACCAAGAAAAAAGTTTATTGTGCCTAGAGTTTTGAGAGAAAATTTTTGGGATAAAGTAGGGGTGGAAAGATAGGGATCGAGTATTGGGTATACCCGATCCTGATCGAGTTTATGGTACCCGATACTCAAAAAATTAGGGTATCGGGTAGGGATCGGGAATTAGGGTATAGAAAAAATCGAGTATCGGGTATACCCGATTAAAATTAATGCAGGATTTAAAATTATAGAATTAGATTTAATAAAATTCAATTTCAATTTTCAGCCCTATTTCGTCCCCCCCCCCCCCCCGCGCCTCCCATTCCCTGTTCCAATTCCAGAATCCCTCCACGCTTCCCACTCCCACCGGCGACCCCGTCGTCGTTTTCCGTCGAACCCGCACCCAACGGCGACCCCGTCGTCGTTCCCATCGATGCATGTGGTGATCTTCTAGAATTATCATGGTTTCTGAATCAAGGTTGTTGTTGTACCCATGATTAGGAGATAATTTTAGGCCATCTTTAGTTACCAACATTAATACTCAAACATTGTCCTTAATGAGAAATTTATCCTATCCTTTCTTATCCACTTTGAGCCTAATTAGCTTTTATTCTTTTGCGGAAATGATAGGGGGTGATGTAATATATGAAAATCGTAGTGTGGTAAAGTATGTTGGAGGTTGATAGAAAAGATGGGATGAAAATTATTACCATTCACTCTTATAAGCTCTAGAAAGTTCGTGAAAAAAAAATTTGTGAGAAAAATTGTTGAAAAGAAAGAGAAAAAGAAATTGTTGAAGTCGAGTATACATTGAGTAATTTGTTAGAAAATCGACTTTGTTTGTGGAAAATGAGTTGAGAGCATAAAAGAGTATTTAGTTATGTGTTTTAATGATGAATCCCTTAATTTGATGTGATTATGGTGGCATAATTGGGGGGGAGATGAAATTTATTTCATACTTGATTTGTGAAGAAATAAGGTGATAGTGTTCTTGATTTATTTTTTAGTCACTTAGTCTACATTTCTCCACCTTAACCAATGTCCCTACATTACAACCAAATAAAAAACCTTTTTTTATCCTAGTTCTGGCACACTTTCAGCAATGGAGATGTTAGATAATTGGCAAGCCTATGGTAAGTGATCCACATCGTATTGAGTTTCGATGAGAGTATACACGTCTCATTCCATCAATTGAGAGTTGAGTGATACACATACTTGTGAGATTCAGATGTTTGGAATGTCAATGTTGATTTTAATATAGGTTATGCTTGTTTGGTGATTTTGTTTTTAAATTGTGGAGGATTTGAAGAAGTCTTTCATTCTATTTTTCTGAGACATCTATGATCTAGAAATCTACCAATTCGTGTTATTGATTGTGTTCTTCTCATTATTTGAGGACGAGCAATGTCTTAAATTTTGGGGAGTTGATACATTTAGATTCATAGCCTTAAAGCCTTGATTCAGAATGTTACTACACGGGTGTCCTAATTTGGAACGCCAGAGATTTACATTTTTGTGGTGAGCTAAGAAGCAATCAGCTGCTGCATTTGACTTATTTGGTGAAGCAGATGAGTAGAGTAGCTTGTGTGGAGATGTCTTGTGATGAGGAGATTGAGGTAGATGGTAGAGACTTTATTTAAGAGTGTCCTCCAGTAGGATTTTGTTGGTATGTTTATCCTAGACAAAGCAAGGAGATGGGTGAAATTCAAGAAATACACCATTATCAGTAGTAAATTTTAAGATATTGAGTAAGCTCTTTGTGATATTGGGAACAAGTAAAATGTTGATGAGAGGTTTGGAAGAATGAAGTGAAGTGAGAGTAGCAGACCCTATGCGAGTGATGGGAAGTTGAGAGCCATTACCTACTATGAGAGTTTCTGAGCCATTATATGGAGCTTGAATTTCAAGGTTTGCAAAATCTGAGGTGACATGAGCAGATGCTCCTGAGTCACCAATCTGTGCCTGCAGAGTTGTTAGTGGTAAGAGAGATAGTGTATGCAGATGGTGGAGTTTGGTGAGAGGATTGTGTGTTGCTGTTGGTGAGAGGTGGATTGTCAGTGTGAGTGAAGTGAGCTTGGGGAAAGAGAGACTGAGTGAGTTCAGGTCCAGTAAAACTCACATCAAATCTACGAAAGCATTTTAGTGCACCATGATTTGATTTTCCACACAATTGACATACAAGTTTATTACTATTGTTATTGCTATGATACGTGCCTCCACCTCCTCCATCAAGGTTTTCGGAGCCTTGATAGCCTGGTTTCCACCGTTGCCTCTGTTGTTGTTGTTATTGTAAGCAACATTTGCTTGTAAAATTTGTTGTTGAGTTGAGGAGACAACAAAGGTTGTAGCAGGAGTTGCCACTGATTTCATGAGTTTGCAAAGCAAACTGAGCATCATCAATGGTGAGATCTTCACAGCGTGATTGGAGGAACACACATATGCTTTCATATTTAGGACCTAGACCAACAATGATGTAGTTGCTGAAATAGAAATTTTATTAAAAAGAAAAAGAAAAAAAAAAGAGAAAAAACCCCTGAAAGCACAAACGCTAACAGAGGGCCGAGCCCAAAAAGAAACGTAAAAAAGCAAGACAAAAACCGCAGAAAACCCGCAAAGGACCACGGGTGGACAAAATCAGCAACTATGAGGAGAAATCTAAATAAGCTTCGTCGTCCCCAACATCGTCGTCATCCAACATATCTCCCCATTTTTTCTTGTTTGTAGAGACCACCGCCGACATAGCTCGGGTTGCTTCGGAAGAGGAGTGAACCACAAAGTTTTACAGAATCGCCCCTCCAGCTTGAGCCTGCTGCACTTTATTCAATAACTCCCTCGGCGACGGAGCGTCAAGAACCTCGTTCTGCAAAACGACACCAGCAGCACGGCCTGCTGATTTTTGGAAATCTGAAGACATACCATTCTTGATTATACGCCGAAGATGGTGCTTGATAGAGGAATCAGAAACCTTCCCCTTCTTGGAAGCCCCCTTAGGTCGCCCTCGGCCGTGAGGTATGGGCGACTCCTTCATCGTCACCTTTTCAGACGTCACAACCAAAGCCAAATCTGAATTACTACAGTGCGTCAGGGTGACAGCAGTAGCAGTATCCGTCGGACCGTCCGAAGGATGAAAGTCCGAGGAATGAGGAGCCAAAGCAGAATCATTGAAGATGACAATCTGTTTGTTAGACATATTATCATCCTCCACATCTTGAATGTCCCCTTCATAAAAGTTATCCAACCCCTTTCCTGTTGCAGCTTCCGAATCAACCCCATCAACCAGCATATCAAAGGAATTAGAGGTCGAAACCCCCGCAGCAACAGCCGCCACCGAATTCTCGATTAAATCCCGAGAACATTCCTTGCCAGTATCGTCCCCCCGCCCAATAACAGGAGAAGTCCGAGTGTCTGCAGATTTGGTACGCCAAAAATGACGTCTACCAATTTTCTCTTTCCCTTTTCTGCTTCTGCCTCGGGACCTTCGACCGTCATGCCCATTGTGCTTGGATGGAGATTCAGGATTCCTCTCCGAGCTAAGTTTCCTGCAATCTTCTGTAGCATGGCCAACCACAGAGCAAATACAACAAAAATCTGGCAAATTTTCATATCCAAATTCAATCTCATATAAATCATCATCACATTTCACATCTAAAAACTCCGGTATCTTCGCAGCAACATTCATTTCAACTAGAACACGTGCAAAATAACCCACAGAAGCTCTTGCAGACATACCATCAATAATAATAGGCGTGCCAATATGCCTAGAAATGCCAGCGAGAACCTCAGGATGCCATAACTCATAAGGGAGGTTGAAGATGCGGAGCCAAACTTGAGCAAGAGAAGACCCGGCCTTGTTGGGATTGAAATTGGGGACCCAAGACTGAAGGTGAAGAATCCCAGTACGCAAGCGCCAAGCAGCTTTAGAAAAAGCCAAAGAATAATCCTTCTGCGAAGAGAATTTCAGAGTGAAATAACCTTTCCCAAGAGGAATGACTTCCCATGGGTGTAACGGCTTCCACAGAAAGTTGAGCTCATTGTAAATATCAGCGGCAAATCGGGGAGCATCGCCCTTACGAAGAAAAAGGCGCCCATGCACTGCAAAATGGAACGAACGGATTTGTCGTTGATGAAAAACCGAAGAAAGGGTAAGGCAGGGCCGATCATCCTCCAAAGATGGCTTGAGGACAGCATAATCGTGAGCTGGGACGTCAGCCGGACGGCCCGTCTTTTGCTTGAGAGTCTCTGCAAAAGATTTCTCCGTCGGAGGCACCTGTCTATCGGTCGGGCTACACGGAAGATGAACGCCCTCTCCCGGGCCACGAAACTGAGCAGATCGATCAAAATCGGGGCGAGGAGTTGAACCAAACCCTGATGGTGGAAGGTCCTCTGAAACGGCCGAAGAACTAGGAAGCTGCTGTAGAGTCCCTCCAGCTGTCAACATCGCGATACGTTGATCAACCCTAGTCGCACCAGAGCAAGGCGGCGGCTCAACTTGCAGAACGGAGTCCATTCCAGCGCCGGCAATAATCGGTTTGGGGGGCAAAATCAAAGCTGAAGCAGAAGCCCTAGAATCCATGCTATTAAAAGAAACAGAGGAAGACGGTGGCGGAGCCCCAACCGTAGGAACCGTCAACTGATCAGCAGTTTCACAATGTTCAGGAGTAGCAGCCAAGGGATCCCAACTAAACACCTCCTCAGAAGCCCTAAACGAAACCCTAGCCGCCATGGGCAAATAATCAGATTCTGAAATCTCGGGGAACAACATGTCGTCCCTAAGTCGATGGAAATCGACGTCAAGGACATCTCCGAATTGAGATGAAGGAGCAGAAATCGAAACCTCACCGTGAGGTGGCTGGAGCGAGGCCGAACTGACGCCGAACGGAAGGGACGCGTTGTTGGCGAGCGAAGGGAAATCCATGGTTGAGAAGGAAACCATGAAGCCGGCCGGAGAAAACAAAAGTCGGCCGGCCGAAAGCACAAAGACCAATGTGAGCAAAGCCGCCTAGGCGGCGGCGGAGACGCACCTCATAAGCGTGTCTTGTGATCTACCCTCCATCTTTTTGGCACATCAACAACAATGATGTAGTTGACTAGACTTGATTCTAATATTAGTTATCCAATGATATATAGTTGATCAGAAACACCACAAAACTTGAGAACATATTCATCAATTGATGAATCTCCTTTTTTCACTGTTTGAAGTTGAAGTCGGAGTTGAGCTGCATAAGCTTTGGACTAAGAGTGGAAAAGCTTTTCAAAGGCATTCCATAATTGCACCGACGAGGTACAACGACCTACATAACGAAGGTGATAGGGAGGCGAAGATCCAGCTGAAGACGAAATGATCTCGCCGCAGCCACACCAGAAGATTCAATGAACTGTGGAGGTGTTGTATCATAGAGAAGAAGATCATTGAAGCCATAAGCGCATGCGGTGGCATGGACTTGAGTTTTGTAGAAATTGTAGTTGGATCGATCGAGTTTAACATGTATTTGGTGGATTGAATGAAGATTTGAAGGTGTGGATGATGAATCCATGGGAGAGAATCATAGATCTAGATATATATATATATATATATATATATATATATATATATATATATATATATAAATAGGGGAGGGCTAGAATAAAAATATTCTTAAGTGTATAAAATATAAATGATTTTCAGCCCTTAGATCATCAAGATCTACGGTTGATTCATAACCCTTTTGGATGAATTCGTGGTCCTGGGTTCGAATCCCAAAGGTAGCAAAAATTTATTTTTCGTAATTCGTAACCATGTTGGATGAATTCGTAACCCTGTTGGATAAAATTCGTACATTAAAAAATGTTTATATTTATATTTTAAGAAGTGTTTTTACTGTAGCCCTCCCCTATATATTTATATGCGAAAGAGTGTGAGAATGATCGAGAAAAAAGACAGTTATGCAGAAAAAATGCTCGATACCATGTTGAAATATAAAGGAAACTCCATGATAGTATAGAGAAGATATGAAACAGAAAACTAACTTTCCATTAATCTGTGTTCTCTTCATAGAGTGAGTTTACAAGTAAACGAGTGTACATGCACCGCATGCATGCTGTTAATTTAACCTTTAATAGAAAATGTAACTAATTAACTTTGGCTAAATTAAATTACGTTGACTAATTCTGTTACACATTTAATAGGCTCTTACGCTCTGAATCGATTCGGTTGCTAGAGTTTGCATTGGAGATGCTCTTACTGCGTCGTTATAATATCTCCACCAATTCATTGTTGAAAATAAGAATCAATAGTCAAAAGTATTAAAATCAATTCAAAGATTAGATCTTTGAATTGAATATAAGAGTGTGTATATTTGATTTTAAGAAGATTTTGTAAGACTTTTTATCCATCCTTATACTATATAAGGATGCATTGTAATCAAGGAAATAAGTAAGCAATACAATAACAATTATTTTGCTTCTATTTATCTTTCTCTATGCATTATGATAATACCATGTTTTAACATGGTATCAGAGCAAGTTCAATCCTAGGAACTCAGAAACAAATCATCATCGTTCATAATCCCAAACCAAAACCTTTCTTAGCCAATTCACCAAATCAAGCAGCCTCTGTTCTTCATTTCCTGAAAAAAAAAAAATGCCAGGAGAGATTGAAACCATAAACCAAACAGATTCAAATAACCCAAATCCAAACAGAATCCACAGAATGGGTCGAAGAGACCCAAATCCAATCAACTGCAATGAAGAAGGGATTAATAAGCACCGAAAATTAATCGGAAATTGCCGATTATTTCAGTTCCTCCCTGGATTAGATGGCAGATATGATAAACTTTGTCGGGACATTCTCAAGAAAGTTCCCGTTCCCTCAGTCGAGTCGGCGTTCTCAAAAGTGAAAAGGGAGGCCGCCCGACTACAAAACTTGCAGCCGGCAACCAACCGCGCCGACATCGACGCCTCATCATCGGGAGGGGTCGGAGCCGGACTCGCCGCCACCCACCGCCCTACTCAGCGGCCTGAGGTCCAACCGCCACACACCGCCGCCGGTCCAGGCAACACACCGGAGTGGTGGGAAAACAATCACAAAATTGCCAAAGGGAAGAAAGCGAGCGATGACGATGAGGTGGAGCAGCTGCTGCGAGCAGCGCAGGATGACGTGCTTCTCAAACTCAGCGTCGATTCCCACACGGCGCGCGGCTCCGGCGCCGCCGCCATCGACCCAGATCTCGACCGACTGACAGCCTCTGGACCGTGGGGCGCGAGGGAGATATCGGCGGCTGGAAATCAGTCGCCGCTGACCGTGGGGGCGGCGGCACCGGCCGTGGACCGAGCAGCTGTGGATCGTCCGGCAGAGGCTGCAGGACCAAAGATTGGAGGAGGCCGGATTCTGGACGGATTGGAGGAGAATGGCTTGAATGAAGGAAGCGGCGCCTATTCTAACCGAGAAGGTATAGGGTTTGGTGTTTTTACACCAAACCCTCCTAATTTTGAATATTTACAAAAATTACCCCATGCCTTGCAACTAAGTCCCTCAGATTCTCGTTTATTACAAATTTCACCCCATGCTATACAATCTGCCCCACTTGATTTCCAAAAATTACATAAGTACCCTAGTTTTCTACATAATACTAAAAGCACCTCTCAGTTATGTAGAAAGTCACTAAATACTTCCGCTGCATATCAAATCTCTAGTGATAAACAGAATAGAGATAAAAAGTGGATTTTTGACTGTGGGGCTACTGATACTATGACTTTTGAGAAAACTGATATTCTTGAGTCGTCACCATCATACCGAACACATGTTCAAACTGCAAACGGTGACCTGACCCGTGTTAAAGGAGCCGGAACTATAGAAATCTCCCCTACTCTTCGTCTTCCAAACTGTCTATATGTTCCCTCTCTTTCTCATAAACTCTTGTCTATTAGCCATGTTACAAAAGAACTCAATTGTACCATGATCATGCATCCTCACTTCTGTCTTCTTCAGGATATCAGGACGGGGGAGATTATTGGGCGTGGCACTGAGCGTGATGGATTGTATTATGTGGATGAGATTGCTCAACAAGGCAAGGCGATGCTGGCTCACGGGACTGCTAACTGGGAAGCTTGGCTTTGGCATCGTCGGTTAGGGCATCCATCCACGGGGTATCTTAAAATTTTGTTTCCCGAGTTAGTAAAAAATGAGTCATTATCATGTGAAACTTGTGTTTTGGCTAAGAGCCACAGACAGTCTTTTAAACCCAATAATTCTTGTGTTGACTCTATTTTTTCCTTAGTACATTCTGATGTTTGGGGACCGTCTCCTGTTTCGGGGGGTCAAGGTTTTAAGTATTTCCTACTTTTTATTGATGACTGTACTAGGATGACGTGGGTATACTTTCTCAAACATAAGTCTGAAGTTTTTGAAAAATTTACCCATTTTTTTGCCCTGGTTCAAACTCAATTTCAAAAACATATCCAGACCCTTAGAACCGATAATGGGGGGGAATTTGTTAATCATTCTATGCAGAATTTTTGTCAACAAAAAGGGATAATCCATCAAACCACTTGCCCTCATACCCCCGAACAAAACGGTGTTGCTGAACGAAAAAATAGAATCCTTCTTGAAATGACCCGGGCTATGATGATTGAATCTAAAGTGCCCACTCACTTCTGGCCTGAAGCTGTTGCCACTTCAGTCTATCTCATAAATCGTCTTCCTACTAGAACTCTCCAGTTACAAACCCCTCTGCAAAAACTATCCAATTTGGCCTCTGTCCCGCCTACACTTACTCTTCAACCTCGGGTATTTGGGTGTTCAGTTTTTGTTCATATCCCCAAGCATGAAAGAACTAAACTCTCTCCGTGTGCCCTTAAGTGTGTTTTTGTAGGATATGGGGTTAACCAAAAAGGTTATAGGTGTTACAATCCAAAGACCCGTCAAGTCTTAACCACGATGAATTGTGATTTCCTTGAAACCGAATATTTTTATGATACCCACCTTAACAGTCAGGGAGAGAGTGAGAAAAAGAGTGAAATAGACGTGTTAAGCTGGTTACCAATGCCAAGTCCTGAAGCAGGACCACCAGAGACGGTTAACCTTGCCACCGAGCAGGTCTCATCCACTTCAGAATCAATCTCTTCTCAGCCTCAGCATCCCATATCTCCTCATCCGATATCTCCGGTAAGAAATTCAGAACCTACTGTTCTTTCCGATTCAACTGATCATATTCCTCAGATTGGTGTAGAAGAACAGGAGAATACGACAGATGGTGATGCTGGGAGATACGTTTTACCTCCTAGGAGTACTAGAGGTATTCCTCCCAAACGATACTCTCCAGAAAAGTTTGGAAAGAATACTCGGTATCCTATTGGAAATATCGCCAAGGGAAATTTGTCCAAAACTGCCACTGCCTATGAAGCAGCCTTATATGATGAGGAGATCCCACAATCAGCAGAACAAGCACTCAAAATTGAGCATTGGAGGGCTGCCATGAAAAAGGAAATCGGTGCTCTGGATCGTAATCATACTTGGGAAAAGTGTAGATTACCAAAGGGAAAGAAGACAGTTGGATGTAAATGGGTTTTCACCATCAAAAGAAAACCAGATGGATCGATTGAGCGATACAAAGCTCGACTGGTTGCCAAAGGATATACACAGATGTATGGGATTGACTATGAGGAGACTTTTTCACCTGTGGCAAAGATGAACACCGTCAGAGTTCTTCTATCTATAGCTGCCAACAGAGACTGGGATCTTCACCAGTTTGATGTTACAAATGCCTTCCTTCATGGAGAACTCGAGGAGGAAAGGGAGGTTTACATGGATGTTCCTCAAGGTTTTTCAGACGACTTTGAAGAAGGTGAGGTGTGCAGACTGAAGAAGACTCTATATGGCCTCAAACAGTCTCCCAGGGCTTGGTTTGGACGTTTCACCGAAGCTATGAAGAAGTTTGGGTACCAACAAAGCAACGCAGACCACACCTTATTCTTGAAGAAACAAGGTGATCTTATTTCTTGCTTAGTCATTTACGTTGATGATATGATCATAACAGGGGATGACTTAGAAGAAATTCAGAAGTTGAAAGAAAGCCTGTTCAAAGAATTCGAGATGAAAGACTTAGGAAGACTGAAGTACTTTCTTGGCATTGAAGTACTCAGATCAAAGAGAGGAATCTTCATCAGTCAGAAGAAATACACTCTAGATCTTCTTGCAGAGACAGGAATGCTGGATTGCAAACCAGCAGAAACACCTATTGTGACAAATCATGGGCTACAGATTGTGAAGGGAGCAGAGTTAGCTGATCGTTGACAATATCAACGTCTGGTAGGGAAGCTTATCTATCTCTCCCATACTCGACCGGATATTGCCTACGCTGTTGGAGTGGTTAGCCAATTCATGCATCAACCCCAAGTTGATCACTGGGAAGCCGCACTTAGAATTGTGAGATATCTGAAAGGAACCTTTGATTATGGAGTGTTATTCAAGAAATCTGGACACCTTGAGATACAGGCATACACTGATGCTGACTGGGCTGGAAATCCTGTCGACCGAAAGTCAACAGCAGGATACTTCACCTTTATTGGAGGCAACCTTGTCTCATGGAGGAGTAAAAAACAGAAAGTGGTAGCACTCTCTAGTGCAGAAGCCGAGTTCAGAGGAATCAAGAGTGGGCTGACTGAAGTCCTGTGGCTAAGAAGACTTTTAACTGAATTAGGTCTTCAACCATCAAAGACGTGCCAGATGTTCTGCGACAATAAAGCTGCTATCAGTATATCAGAAAATCCTGTGCAACATGACAGGACGAAGCATGTAGAGGTTGATAGACACTTCATCAAAGAGAAGATCGAAAGTGGTGTTGTGTCTTTACCCTTTGTACGATCCGAGGACCAACTTGCAGACATTCTTACCAAAGCCGTCAATTCCAAGAGTTTTACAGAAGTTCTCGACAAGTTGAGCATCGGAAATCCCGTCACTCAACTTGAGGGGGAGTGTTGAAAATAAGAATCAATAGTCAAAAGTATTAAAATCAATTCAAAGATTAGATCTTTGAATTGAATATAAGAGTGTGTATATTTGATTTTAAGAAGATTTTGTAAGACTTTTTATCCATCCTTATACTATATAAGGATGCATTGTAATCAAGGAAATAAGTAAGCAATACAATAACAATTATTTTGCTTCTCTTTATCTTTCTCTATGCATTATGATAATACCATGTTTTAACATTCATTATATATGATCCGCCACTTTTTATCCAAATGATTATATCTCACTAGATGTGGCATACCCTGTATGTGATTCAGCAAATTTAATGTACGTTAATAAGTAAATTTGTACAAATTTCACATATTGCTAACTATGAGATCTAGCATATATCGTATTTGTAATTTAATAAAAAAATCTTCGGTATTAAGTTTATAATTATCCAAACAATTAACCTCTTCGGTGTTATGTTTCTGTACTGAAAATATTGCGTTCTTGTACTGAAAATGTTGTGTTCCTTAATTAAATGATTCAAAGTTAAATTAATACTTCGTCTCCACCAGTGAAATCTTGTCTACTAGGTACCGAATTATTTAGAAAGTTACTAGCCACTAGTATAATATCTATTGCTCCATTTTTATGTAACTTTAACTTCTTCTCAGATAATTTACCAGTTATATAAAAAGGTTAATTGCATATAAATTAAGGTAATTAGTGTATAAATACATGAATTTTACTCATTTTTTAGTATATAACATGAACTTTAAATCCTAATTATAAATATATGAACTTTACTCACTTTTGGAATTTAACATGAAGTTTAAAACATAATTATAAATACATGAACTTTAAACTTATTCAATTTTTGACTCATTTTCCATTTTTTTCAAATTAAAGCTTACTTGAAATGCTTGAATCTTGACGTGGACAATTTGGCACTGAGATACGACGACGTCCTTTTTTGTTAGAGGAAAATAACCCAAAATTAAAATATGAAAGTGCACGATAAAAATTTGTTTACAAATTTCACAAATTCCGAAAGCCAATTTCGGCTTTAAGATTTGGGGATTTCAGAAATCCATTTTGCTCATTCAGAAAGCCAAATTCAAAATTCAGAATATGAAAAACAGGTCAAAAATTGAACGGTCAAAATTAATTTTTATAGCGAGAAATTGTCCACGTCAAGATTCAAGCATTCCAAGTCAATTCTAATTTGGAAAAAAATGAAAAACGAGTCAAAACATTGAACAAATTTAAAGTTCATATATTTATAACTATGTTTTAAAGTTTATATTAAATACCAAAAGTGAGTAAAGTTTATGTATTTATAACTATGATTTAAAGTTCATGGAGTAACTTATATGAGTAAAGTTCATATATTTATACATCAAGTACCCTATAAATTATTGAACTTTCAACGAGTTCTCATTTTGCATATATATTTTAAAATTTGTATTGCAATTACCCAATTATGAATTGTTCTCATTAGTCATTTTGCATACTCGCCAATTTTTAGGCCAAATTTTATGTCTGAAATGATGTTGTTTTCATCTTCAACTGTACAATATTACGTTTGTTCTATTTTTCTACACGGTCATAGTTATGTCACCCGAGTATATTTAGGTCAACTGAGCATATTTATGCAATGTAACCACGTCAAAAAATGAGTGAGTATGCAAAATGAGAAAAATAAAAAAAAAATAGTTGAAACACCAGATTTTGAATTAAAAAAAAAATACTCAACTTATATGAATCATTAGCAATAGTTGAAACATCATTTTTTGAATCGATATTAGTTGCATAAAATATCCATATATTTATAGTATTAGATAATCTCGCGTATAAATATAAAAAATGTGTAAGATTGTTGTACAATAGTAATGAGATCAATATTATTTAATATCTAGATTAAAACTCATATGCAAATATATAATTTTATTAATATTTAATTGTGTTGAATTTAAATCTTAATCTATCTTACCAATATTGATTAATAAAACGAACTCATAAGGGAAAAATAAAGCAATTAATCATCACCACATAATTCACATCATTGGGTGAGAGAAAAATAGAACCAAACTTCTCTTTATTTCCCCCACATCTATATTCCCATTCCCACCACAATACACACATATACATGTGTGTGGAAAAGGGATAGCTAAAACCCTAATTAAGAAAACTATTTTCTCCCTTCAATATTTACCGTTTTTTTTTTCTTTCTAAAAAATTTATATAATTTTACTAATAATAAAATATTCAATATGCATGTTAAATTAAACATCATAAAAAAGCTTTAATTTGATATGTGTTAGGTTAAAAATAAAGTTAAAATAAAAATATCACATAAATTAAAAGTCTCAAACTATTTTTTTTCTCACTCCTATTATACTTTTCATATATTATCTTTTATCTTTTTCTAAAAACTAAATTACATGTATGCGTGTGTTGGCCAAGCGGTAAGGGGTTAATACCTAAGGCCAAAGGTCTTGGGTTCGAGTCCCCTGTGGCGCGGCCATTTAATTTCTTTATTTAATATTATAAATTTATTAAAAAAAAAACTAAATTACATAAATAAATAAATAAATAGAAATTAAAGACCACACCACGGTGTATTTGAACAAAACGACTTTAGGCCTTGGGCATTACTAATGAGCGCTTAAACGCTCGTTTAAGGGCTCGCTTGAGTGAAGCCCTTTTAGGGCTTTCAAACTCTTGTTTAAGCTCTTAAACGATGCCAGCGTTACGGCTTAGCCAACCACTGCTTAGGTTGCTTTTACAGCAGAACTCTCCTCATGGCAGAGAGAGGCCAGGAGTCGGGAGTGGAGCCCTCTTGGAGACTTGTTGGCAGGGTCAGGGCCTTTCTCGCTGGGCGAGCACATCCGATTCTAAAGTCCTTTCCTAAACCACTTCCCGTTCAGTTGCTGAAAGATAGAGATAAGGTTTTCTAAATGAGATCTTGTTCCACGAATATGCACCACTGCACCCTTAACCTACGATATTCCTTCTGTCGGTAAGTGCCAGCCGGATCGTATACCAATTTAAAATATGGAACTAAGCTTAGCGAACATCACTATCTAGTGATATACCGCCCTAATAGGGAATTGGATTCCACAGAATGGAAAGCTCCAAAGAACTCTGCTGTTCAATTGTCAGCTGCGTTATTTTTCCGACCCCAGGCCCATTCCCTAGTCTCCCGCACTGCTCAAGGTTGTGTGCGACTCCATATGAGGACCTCCTGGGTAAGCTGCGAGACAGTGTTCACCACGCTCGAAAATTTCCGATTATAATTATCGTGCGCTCATTTCATTTAAGTTAAGACGTGGAATTGAATCCCTTTCATTTGATTTCGTAAATTTCCTTTCTCCACGAGTTCTTGCTCCAGAGCTGGAAATATCAACAAAAGGAAAGGCTGCTGTTGTCGCTATTGATGAGTTGGATGGCCTCGCCTCTACTATATTATAGTGAAAACCTGAGATGAGCTCATCCCGGAAAAACAACCCAACTGGTGCATTCTTGCTGCCCCGGCTGGTACCAATAGATAGAGCGACTAGTAAGAGTAAGATAAGCAAAGGCCTTTCTTTCCCCGGACCGATGCCTGAAGAAGCAGGGGCCGCGGTAGCTGCCGAATCTTCTACTGGTACATGGACAACTGTGTGGACCTTGTAATTGAGTCAATCTTGCTAAATCGGCCACAGTTACCTCCGGCTCAGCTCGACCAAAGCAAAGGAATAAGAATAACAGTAAGCCCTTATTAAATAAAAGAAAAGGGTAAGGCGACGCTTTACCTTACCCTATTGCTAGCGCACTCTCAGATCGATGGGGGAATCGTCGATAAACACGTTAGAAATACCAGATATGGAACTAGGTATGGGGTAGGACCTTTTCCTCCTAATCCTAGGTAGACTTACCGAATGCTAGATTTGACTCTTAGCTCGGAAAATAACTTGGACAACATATTAGGTTAGCGGGTATAAAACTTGGCGAATGCCGGGAATTCCGCTAAAGAAAAGAAGGGGCCACCACAGCTGTATGCACAATGATTGGATTTTGGTGCATACAGAGCGAGTCGAAGTGCGTAAGCCCCTTTTTAGAGTAGAGATAGACTTCCGCCTTCTCGGTTGATGGCACGGGCGCAAACGTCAATAGAGAAGTTGATGCTGGCTCGGCAAAGTAAGCTGTTTCTAAGCGGCTGAGGCTATACAGAATCAAATCCAAGCCCTCGAAAACCGAAAGAGGGCCCTCCTCGCCGAACAACAAGAGCAGAACAAAGTCAAATACTTTCCTCAACAAGAGTAAATCCGCTACTTTCACCATCAAAATACACAACTTTTGTCGTAAGAAATACACACAACTTGCACCATACTTTTTTGGATCAGTTTACAACCCTTTTTATGAGGGACTACCATAATTCGATTGACGATCTTCTTCGTCTCCGGGCTTTCTCCCCTCTGCTCCCCTGCCAGACTTCGGTTGCCGGTGTATAGGTAGGAGTACATTATGGCAGGATCAGTCACCCGGGCAAACTGTTCACTTTCACTTGGTCGCCTGGTATCTTGAAACCTCTTTGCTTGCGGGGGCAGGAGTGGAAACGTCTGAGAGAGCGCTTCGCGAAAGAATCGTGTGGCGCGGTGAAAAGTTTCCCGTTGGGGGGTCGGAACATGTACGAATATAACTACGCAGGGCTTTGGTCCGCATCAAGATCACGGACCGACTAGATCGAAAGGGCGGTGGGTACTTTGACTGCCTTGTATCAGGTGAAGAGAGGGGGGTGGTAGGCTTAGTAGGGCTGGTCAAGTAGCCTTTTTGATGCATAAGATAAGCTGGAGGGCTTCTCCCAATCATTCTATTTTCGTTTGTGGAGTCCTTTCCTTTGAAAGCTTCTTTAATTGAATTCAAAGATCGGCCCCTTATCTGATGCCGTTTGTCTAAAATCGGTTTTTCCAACTGACCCGAGCGAACCCGTGATTCCTCTTAGTAATAGAGGTTGCTTGAGCTGCTCCTGATGTCGGGATTGGATCTCATCCAGAAAAAAGACAGAAAAAGAGGTTTCGAGCTCTATATTCCGCTTCTTCTTGTCGAAGAGGCATTGGGCCAATTGGGACTCTCTTCGGCGTAAATGATTGGTGTCAGAATTTTCATTTCCTATCTTTTTTGAATTTCATTATCCGTGTAAGAATTAGGAATTCCTCTTCCAACTCGTCCCAGAATGGGCGTTATGGCAAAAAAGACTCGGGAATCAACGAACTATTCATGAACGTTAGCTGGCCCTAAGGACAAGAAACGCGTATCCTTGGCTTATACTTGGCTGGCTGTTAAGCATGCAATCGGGGAATAGCGCTACTATTAAATTAACACTTGGCGACTTCATCTCGAAAGAGCGATATCTTCCTCTGGGCGTCCGTCCTTCCGGTCTTTTTGAGATGAGCTAATATGTCATAGCGACCATGTTGTCCATTAGCCGCTAATGTTTGACCAGCAAGCATTCGTGGTCTCCCTCGTTGGGTAACTGCGTTTTGGCTCCCGTAGTACTGCTGGTGTTCCAGAAATGTGATGCGACGAAATATATCAGCTTCATTATCGGTTTGAATAGCCCTACTTTCGTACCTCTCCTGGAACTGACAAATCACCAGTGACTATCTGTATCAGACATGTTCATGCTTATTCATCCTCTTTTTTCAAGGATTTCATAATTGGACGCTGAATCCATTTCATATGATGGGAGTTGCCGGTGTATTGGGGGCTGCTTTGCTATGCGGCAGTCCGGGAACACTTTGGGGTGAACACCCATCCAAACAAGTAGGGTCAATAGTTCAGCATTTAGGCCGTAACATTTAGCTTAAAAAAAATCTTTAACCCAACAAGTGCTCTCCGAACCAAGCTAGATAGTCTCTCACTTCCTCAAACACTTGAGACTGAGGCGCATTCGAAAGAATACATCTATGACAAGAGAATTAGGTATAGGAAGAATAGATCTACGCTTCGAGCTGCTTTAGAGCTAAAGTAGTCTTTCCTCGTCAGCAGTCACGAGACAGCGCCCCGGTCCCTCCATTGACTGACTGGCTTAGAGGACATTTCGCGCAATGACCAGTGCAATTCGCGCATCTGTCGGTTTCTAGGAAGCCGGTGTTAGGGACTTTCCAGTTTCAGCCCAATAGGGGAACTCTCCGGTGAAGAGGATCCCATTTAGAAGAAGGAAGAAAAACCTACGTATCCTTTCGCCTGGAGCTAGGGTCAAAGATCAGTCCAAGCTAGGAAAACAAGAACGGAAGCAGGCAGCCTCTTTGTTCACTCGGTTCGGTAAAAGCCGAATTTCATTTCTTCCTCAACCCTTCTATCCCCCTCTGCCTACTAGATTGGAATACCCTACTAGCTCCCCCATCCAGTGAAGCTGAAGGAGAAGGTTTAAGATTGCCCGATACTTTCACTTCTTAGGCGCGGAAAATAGCCTTTCTTTTCCGTTCGATCCCGAAATTCAAAAATGAAGCACTTCTAAATTCAATTTCTCTTCTCTTACGAGATTTTCGAATTCACCACTTTCCCGTCTACATGAAACATGAATGAAAGCCTCGCCAAGCTGACTCTGATTCCCTACTGAGCCCTTGAACACTGAATCCTATACTATAGAAATGCCATTCGCCCGTTGACCATCTGTCACTGCGTGTGGATCGTTCAAGATACCCGAGATAAGTCGGGAAATCTCGTTCCTTCTTTCGTCCGAAGCTTTGGAATGGAAATAGCAAGCGAGTAGAAGGTTCGGAATCGAATCCGCTCAAGTTGAAGAAGCTGTGAACTCGAATTTATTAGGTAGGAATCGTGGAATAAAATAAGAAGCTTCAGCCGGAGAGCCTTTTTTTCGTCCAACCCGACCTCAGACTCTTTCTTCCCGACCTATTTGACTCTCTGGCCGCAGTTATTTAGGTGGTATTCCGAGATTGATTTATCTTTTATCTTTTGGTTTTATATTGTTTATTTTATTTGAAATATTTCATTTTATATTTAGCTTTTTTATTTAATTTCTTTTGTTTTCTAAATTTTATTTTCTTTTATTTACAAAAAAAAATCTAATTAACATCAATATAAATCTATATAATATATAAAAATACAAACATTTACAACTCAGTTTTATCGTTATTTTTTTAAAACTCAGTTTTTTGGTACACTACAAAAAAACGCCGAAATACCGGCGGCGGAGTTGCCGCCGGTAATTACCAGCGGCACAACGACGGTAAACAAGGCGATCCGCCTTTTTAATTTTACCGGCGACTTTACCGGTAGCACGCCTCCGGTATTTATAAAATAATTTAATTTAAGTTTAAATTTAATTGGTATATATATTACCGGCGGCAATGCCGTCGGTAATTACAGACGACGTATTGCCGCTGCTAATTATAAATTAAAATTAGCTCCTTTCCTTCCCAGATCTGCTTTTTCACGCAGCAACTCCCCGCACCCCTCCCTGCTCCCTGCCGCACCCCCCACCCCCAGTCGCCGATCCGCCTCGCCCCACCCCCAGCCGTCGCTGGCCAGCCACCCTTGCAGGTCCTATTTCTCTCTCTTTCTCTCTCACTTTCACATCTCATTTTCTCTCTTTATTGTCTCAGTTCGACAACACTGCTGCCGCCACCGCCACCGCTCCGCCACCGACCACTACCGTACGCTCTCGTTCTCGCTATTTTATTTATTTATTAATTATTTTGTTAGATTAAAATTAATGTTAATTAGATTAATTTTAATTAATTTATAATATGTGAAGTTTGATTAATTTTAATTAGTTAGATTAATTTTAAATTTATTTTTACTACTCTTTCCGTCCCAATAATGAAGACACACTTTTCTTAATTGGTTGTCCCAATAATAAAGACACACTTCTAAATATGGAAATAATTAGGGCTTAACAAATTCTAATTAACTTAACCTTAATTATCATATAAATACATCATAAAAACCCTAATTGAAGGAAACAATTTGTTCGCCTCCCTCATTTCTTCAGCCCCATCTCTCTCTCGAATGTTCTCCCATCTCCTCTCCCTTCTCGGTGGAGTCGCCACCGGCAAGCCACGACCACCGCCGAACACCCCTCGCCGCCACCCTTCTGGAATCGCCGAACACCCCTCGCCATGACCACCGCCCTTCTAGAATCTCCAAGCACCCCTCGCCGCCGCCCTTCTGGAATCGCTGAACACCCTCGCCACGACCACCGCTCTTCTAGAATCGTAGCCGCCGCCCTCCATCTGGAAAACCCACCCTCATCTGCTCCCCCCTTTCAACACCATCTCTAGAACCCTCCGTCTTGGTTCTGGAATCCTCCATGGCCGCCGCCCATCTCCTCGCCCCAATTTTGCCATCGGCTCCCCTCCTCCGGCACCGTCTGTGGCCGGCGTAACCGTTATTACAACCACCATCGCTTTCACCTCACTCACTCTTTCTGCATATGAGAATTGAAATCAAAATTCATCTTCAACAATGCCTTTTGGGTTTCAAATTTGCAAAGGTATTTCTGTTTCATGCCTATGAAGACCTTGATTTTAGGGATTATTTCTGATTTGGGGTATGAATTGGGGGTTCCAAATTTGTAGATTTTTTCTGATTTGGGGTATGATTTTGGGGATCTCAGATCGGAGGGAGTAGGGGTGAAGGGAAAGGGGTTGATGGGGATAGCGACGATGGCTCGCCGGATCAAAGAGTGGTGGTCGGCGGTGGTTGTCAGCGGCGGTGGTGGTGGTCGAAATTCTGAATTTTTAAAATTAAAAAATCAATATAAAATGTAAAATAAAAGTAAATAAATTCAATAAACAAAAAATAATTAACTATACTAATGATGTGGGCCACAATACTTTATCACCTAAACTACCTCTCCTTAATCTGTGTGCCCAAATGAAGTGTGTATTCATTACTGGGACGGATTATTTTGTTAGAATCTAATTAATGTTAATTAGATTAATTTTTATTAATTTATAGTTTGATTAATTGTGAAGCATGATTAATTTTAATTAATTAGATTAATTTGTTAGTTTATAAAGTATGAATAAGTATGAATTTGTTAGATTAATTTATTTATGTTAGATAATTTTGTTAAATTAAGTATGATTAAGTGAATTTTAAGTATGCTAGTATGTGTTTATGATGAAATGATATGTTATTATATATTGTGTGATAGATTTAATCAATTTTTTAAGGATATTCTCCATTTGGGATATAAATTGATTATTTCTTAAGGATCTTCTCCCAACAAATGATTGTTTTTAATTTAATTACTCTATTTTTTATTGCTTTATATGTATTGTATTGTTTCGACAATGGGGGGCCGGGTAGACCTAGTATAGGCTTAGTAAATTAGGACCACTATGGTCACTATAGCTGCTGGTAGAGTCGAGCACTTGGTAGTTAGGATAGTGGGGTTATGCTGTCGAAATTTCGTTTGATTCAAGTAATTTATGATCTTTTATTTATTTTTTTCAATTAGAATTTGCAAGAATGAGTGATAATCGTATGTGGATGTATGCGAGATATAATGATCGTTCTGCATTTGAAACAGGACTTGAGAGTTTCCTTGAGTATGCAATAAATCAGACAGTTTAAGTGTTTTACTGCCCCTATTCCAGTACGAACCAATCAAAGAAAAACTAGTGGTCAACATGCAAAGTCAACGCAAGATCAAAGGTTGAAATCTCTACTGCAGCATCTAACTCAACATTAGATTAACCATTCCATGAAGAGGTTGTTACTATTATATCTACCCACACAACTGTAGACATTGACCTGCCACTTCTTGTTCATCCCCTTGGTGGAATCGTTGACATTGAAGATGACGATGAACCTAAAGACGACAATGAACCGTTGACATCTGATGACGATAGTAGTGATGGTTAGGAAATAGATTGGTGATAGAAATAATTGTAAATGTACAATTTGAAATATTTGACAATGTATTTGTTTGTTTGTTTGGAATATTTGGTAATGTATTTGTTTGTTTGTTTGGAATATAGTGGGGTTATGCTGTCAAAATTTCGTTTGATTCAAGTAATTTATGATATTTTATTTGTGCCAATGCTTATCTGAATCAATTTGAAACAGGTAACATGTCTACTCGTAGAGCTTTCCTTGGGTTTGGTCGATTTGCACGGCATGAGCAGACTGATGACACATCTTCAGGGTCCAGGCCGCACATTTCTACTACTCCTGAGACTCCCCGGGCCTCTTCTAGTAGTTCACGGGCTCGGCTAGGGATGCAGGGATGATTGCCTTTCATAGGGCATCTACTGGGTAAGTATTTTAATTTAAATTATTATTTCTCGTATAACAAATAATTCCTTAAATTACTTTTACACGGTGTGTTGATGGAGCCAGTGGACCTGACCAAAACCTGCACGCAATCATTTAAGAGGATTGATAACCCAGGCGGGTACACTTGGAGGTTGACTCCGCCAATGGTGAAGGAGTCGTACTTTCAGGAATTAAATGTATAATTGAATTTATAGTACATATAAATTGATCATTATATATTGTTAAAATGTTATATATTAAATTAACTATTTTTTTCAACAGAAATAGTTTGCTTGGTCGCCTGAGGAAGAGCCTGAGGTAAGGGCAATGTGGGAGCAGAAAGCCAGCAAGAGGTACTCCGACATGATGAGAGACTACAAGAGACCCCTCTGGATGTCTGGCGAATTCTGGACGGGACTTCAGACACACTGGAGGCGGGACGATGTTGAGGTCGTTTCCGCGCGAGCACGTGCGAACCGGATGTCTGAGCCCGATGGGATCGGTACAAGGATCAACAGGCACATGGGAGGATCTCAGTCCACACGTATCCTGCAGCAAAGTCTGGTTAGTAATTATCAAATAAGTTCATAAGTAAATAATATAACTTATTTATCTTATATACATGCATGAACAGAGCTTGGAGACTGATCTCCCCCAGGATGCACATAACTATAGCACCTTCCTCCGCCTCCATATGCGCTCAGATGGAACTTTTCTGTCATCGAGGGATGAGAGAATAGATGTAAGTGTTTAAGTTTAATCAAATATTAATACATAGTGAAATGTATTTATTTTCTAACAATTATGCATTGTTATGTATGAATTAGGCGGAGATTCGTCGCATTGCTGTTGGGATTGGACGAGAGGACCGGCTGGATGAGATCTACTTGAAAGTCGTATAGCCAGATAGGTCACGGCTCTGACACTTCTGGGATGTCTCAGCAGTTGTATGAGGCACGGATCTCTACGATAGAGGAGCGGCTGCAGAAGGCGGAAGAGGACAGGGTTGCAAAACGAGTAGAATTTCTGGAGCAGATGGCTATGATGGAGCAGTATATGAGGCAGACGGGTCAACTACCTCCATCCCCTACTCATCATGATGATGATTAGGTCTTTGATCCCCGGTCCATCGTCTTGACTTTTATATATTTATATTTTGCTGAACTATTTATTTCATGTTTTGGAACAACATTACACTTGGCACTTGATTTTTACATTTATGTTTTATTGAACTATTTATTTCATGTTTTGAAACAATATTGCATTTAACGTATGCAAATAAATTCAAAATACATTCGAATTACCAAATTAAAATACTTATGGTGTATAAAATAGATTGATAAAAAAATAATTATTAAAAATTAATAAGTAAATATTTTTTCGACATAAAAATAAGGCGTAAACAAATAAATTCAAAATACATCACAATTACCAAATTACAATAAGTATGGTGTATAAACTAGATTGATTAAAAAATATTAAAAATATTAATAATAAATTAATAAATAAATATTTTTCCGACATAAAAATAAGGACGGAAACGAGCCCGATTCGTAATTAAGAACATCTCTTGGATATCATCTCAACATATTCTAAGGTTATGAATATATGATATCTTATATTGAAGTAGACTTTAAATGAATTAATAGGTACTAGATATATTAATAATACGAGTGTTCTGTACTAGTGACCACTCGAAAAGAACTTATAGGTTAAGCGTGATTGACTTAGAGCACAACTAAGATGGGTGACCGACTTGAAGTTTGTCTAACTTATGCAATACTATATAAATACGAAAATAAATTATGGATATACAATAAAATAAATAAAATAAAACAAAATAAATAATAAAAAATTATCGATGGCAAGACGCCGCCGCTAATTAGCGCCGACTCTGCGCCGTCGGTAATATTACGGCAAGTCCGGCGAGAGGGCCACCACCATCCGATGAACACTACCGGCGGCGGTGGCGCCGCCACTAATTAGCGGCGGCTTCTAACATCGGGAATTCTTCGGCAACGGCGATAATATCGACGGTGGCGTCGCCGGCGTTCGATCGTCGCCAGTAATTGAATTACTATTGGGAACTTAATGGAATATCCTAATCCTTGTTTTGATGATACCAAAATCCATAGGCCTTAATTGTAATAGACTAGAACTGTTCGAACTCAAGTGTTAGAGTTCTTTTCTAGTTTAGTTTGTTGTTCTGAAGACTGAAGACTGAAGGACGAAGGACTGAAGATACCAACTGAAGTATCAGTTGAAGAATCAGTCCGAAATTGATTACTTAATGCGTGCCACGTGGATTCAACGGACTGATACTAAAGTCAAGTATCAGTTAAACATTCTTCCTCGGACTGAACCTCCAACGTTCAAAGGAAGCCACGTACTCCAAAAGTACAGCCGTATTAAATGCAGAGATCTCAGGATCCTCCTTTCTCTGCAGAGGTCATTCCTATTTGGTGGCTATTTTAGACGTCGCATCTCCTGCTCTTCAACATAGTCGTTCTCACCAAACAAGGAACCTCGAAGATTGAAGCCTCAGCCCAAATTCAAAAAGCTCTCCAACGGAAGAAATCTTGAAGACGTTCTCCGCCAACAGATCTATTCAAGACCTCTCCTATAAATAGCGCTCGAGGATCACTTCAATCTTCATCGATTCAACGAGATAAGCTGAAACTCTGCCAAAATTGTTTCTCAGCCAAAGCTTAACCTCTCAAAAGCTTGAATCGAAGAAGAGAATACCAAAGCCAAAAATCAGTCACTGCTGATTACATACATTCTCTTAGACCTTAGGCAAACCCCTGTTTACCCAGAGCCTAGGTCAAAACTAACTCCAAAGAACTTATTCTTCGAAGTTTAGTTGGCAAGATTTCAAACCTCCCTTCGACCGATAGAATTGAGTGTTTGAGTTGAAAAGGAGTTCAGGAAGGTACTCTGACTCCGTGAGATCCTAGTGCCAGTTCGTGCTAGGAGTGAGAAATCCAACACGAGTGAAGTGTTGGTAGTGAAGATTGGATCTTCAGTTGATTCGGTGGTGTGCACCCGGCTAAGCACACATATTCGGTTTGCAGTGCACTCGTAAGCACTTGCGGAGTAAAGTTGTTGGTCTGATCAACCGACCGTGGATGTAGGAAGTGTTTTCCAAACCACGTAAAAATCTCTGTGTTATTTACAGCTTTCAGTTTTACATTCCTACTTGTGTTCTTACATTTGATAAACTGAATACTGACTAAAAGCAAAGAGAAACCTAAGACTAACAACGTGCTCAACACAGGCTATTTCGAAACAAAGTATTTCCGCTGCGTATGTTATCAGTCTGACTGATCTATCCTCTGATAGTCAGGAAGACTTGTAACATCTCTGTTTTAGCAAACTCGACTGAAGCCTTAACGTGCATCAGTTAAGTTCCAGTGACTTAACTGATAACTCATTACTGAAGAGTATTTCAGTATCAGTCGTCAACCCTGTTTGGTTAAAACTCTTTTATGTAAACAGGCGTCTAAGTTTGCGTGTAAAGTTTCATTTTGATCTCTATCTTGAGATCCCTCTGAATTTTTCCTAAAAATAGCCTATAGGTGTATTCCCCCCCATACACCTATTCGAGACCCTCCGGACCTAACAATTGGTATCGGAGCAGGATGTTCGCAAGAACATTCTGTTTCTGATTAGGTTCTAACTGAACTAGATCCTTCTGAGGTATCTTTCCTTGATCAAATTCTTATCGAGATTTTTCTTGAGTTTGCTTGTTTTGTGTTTCTTTCTTGTACCCTGTATGTCTTCTTTTCTTCTTATCATGAACAGGATCAAGAAAGACTCCTCCAGCGATTATATCCATACATTCTTTCGAGGAGTCAACGGACATGAGATTGGGCCATTGGATTCTGACATCGACGACGGATTCATCTTTCCAGAAAAAAATCATAGTCCAACCCACTCACAGTCAGGAGGAACTTGCAGATATGATCAAGTTCGACAAGAGTATCAAGACCTAAGAATGAGATTTGAAAATCTCCTTAGGGAGCACAAACAGATCATCAGAGAGACTCTCTATGTGCAAGATGCTCGAAGGACAGTCATGCGCTATGTCTCAGACGAAGACCAAGCTGATCGAAGAAATGTTCAAGAGCGCAGACTGATGAACAGACTGAAACTTCTTCAGTCTCAGAAACAAGAACTTCTACCACGTCTTGAAGAAACAGAGATAGACTTGAAAAGGACGTCAGAAGTATTTGAAGAAGTGATTCATCGAGAAACACTTCAATTCAGAAGAAAGATGAAACAAGAGAAGAACGTGTAGCTACAGTAGACAACGAAGTAGCTGAAGAAGAGCCAGTCATCTATTTAAGGGGAAACTTCCACTACAGTCAACGCCTAATCTAATATTGGTCAATGTAAACCTCTCATTTAAAAATCTACACATGGCAAGATCCACAAAATCCATCTCTCAACAAGTAGTATGTTACGAGCCAATCGTCACGTCCGAGGCTCTTCAGAGTCTCACTGAACATGTCAAGATTAATGAGATCTTGGAATGCCATGGATGGACAAGGTTTCTTTAAAGCTCGCCAGAATTCCTTCTCGACGAACAGATCATCAGAGAATTCTATGACAACATCCAGACTGATGAGTTAACTGGTGACTTCACAGCGGATATCAATATCTTCACCAATGAAGATTTTTCAGAATCGATGAAGTTCACATCTCTCGAGCAGCTAGAGAACTATTCAATCTTCTAGCAGAAGGACCAGCTCCATTCTTCACTGATGATGAAGCCACCGATCTCATGAGAGATACACTGATGAATGATGCATCCTCTGATCACAACATCACAGATGTCTTGAGCATATGAAGACTGCATCCCCATCTCAGACTAATTGCCAAAATGATCAAGAAATGTTGGTTTGGTATTCTTGGATCGCCTGGTCATCTCTCAAGACCACACAAATTGGTACTGATCGCTTTACTTCAAGAAGGCCCATTTAACTAGGAAAGGGCCTATCTTCAAATCCTGGCTGAAGAAAAGAAGGAGACTCAATCCTCTCGACATCTTCGTCAAGGAACGAGAGTTTCTTCATTGATCCTTCACAGCACGAAAGGAATCCAATGTTTTTGGAAGAACACCACTCAAGTGCCTTCAACAATCCATCTCTTTGAAGGACAGAAGAGCTCAATTAAAGGGATTTCCAGCTTGATTAGTGAAGCTCCCGGTTCTACAGCAGAGGCTCACTACAGAACTCAAGGTTCAGTAAAAAAGAACCTTGACAGTTTCTCAACTCCAGTAAAGATCTCGCTTGACTCTCCTCAACAACCACTCAAAGATGTTTCTGAAGAAGCTCCACGAAGGACTCCAGAGAAAGTTCAATTTCTAGAAACCGAAGCTTCTCACCAACAACTGCCATCATCTGCTGATCACCCACAATGTCAAGAAGAACAACAGCCGAAGGAGTCACAAGCAACTGACAAAGATGGAGATCATGCAGAAGAAATCGTTCCTCCTCTCAAAGGATTTTTCCACTACTGCCTTGACGGCTTTAACAAGAAGGTCAAGTTTGCAGAGCCTGCTAATCTCAATGCTGCATCCTCATCCTCAGTGACTCTACTTGCTCTTCTCAAGAATTATGTCACAACCACCTTTCCCTTAATCATGACAACCAAGCATGCTGAAGAGTTTCAGGACCTCGTCAGCTATTTTTTCTTCATCTTCGTCAAGACAATGCTGAGATCTCAATTTTAGGGGATTGACGAAGTTCTCACTGATGCTGAAATGGATGCTCTAGAGAGCAGCGTCTTTGAAAAATTAATCTCTGGGATGCAATCCATGACTGGTCTCCCAACTTCAAACTGTACCTAATCTCCAAAGGTCTTCTCAAAGAAGATCACATCAATGATGCTGAAGCTCATCCTGAGTCCCCACCTCGTCAAAGTGTTCCCTCCGACACAAGGAATGAAAACTCAGCTGATGAAGATCAAAAGTCAGCAAGGCCTCTCACTGATGAAGAAATTCAGATGCTTGATGAAAGGCTGATCATTCAAGAAGAGGCGACCTATGAGCTCAAAGTTAAAATGCATCTTCAACAGCAATTGGGAATTTAGACCAAGTCCAGCGTTGTGCTTGAATCTCGCAACAACAAGAAGCAAGAAGAAGACAAAAAGGGAAAATGGTAGAAAACTGAAGAGACGACTGGAAGCCCACAAGAGAAACCAAACAAGAAACTCCGCATCAACTGAGAACAAAGGAAGGCCAAGAATGTCAACTGATTTTAAAATTCATATTTGTAAATGATGTTCTAGAATTGTTTTGTCAACTTCATTTTGTTCAAGTCTTTCTTTGCATTTCGCAAACTGTTGATGGAATTAAAACTGCCTTATCCTTGTTTTTCCTTAGTTCTCTTCTTTTCAATCACTTTAGTTACCTGTTATGATATTTACTGATTATCGGATCTAGGGGGAATGATGTTTAGTCTAAATCAGTTATTGACTTCTCTCCTGACTGATTGTTGGGAACTTGATCGAATTAGCACTATCCCTAACTGATGAGAGAATAAGATGACTTTTGCCTTATTGTTGAGTGGTGACTGTGTTTTACTAATGGACTTGTTTAATTCAAAATACCTTATTTGAATTTATCTTTTCTAATCATTGCATGAATTGTTCGCCGTCCATTTTCATAAGGAAGAGATTGCGTCAAATATTCTTCATCATTTTGAATATCTTATTTTAAGGTATTTCTCTGACGGACATTAATTACGGACTTCAAAATTCATTAAATACGATTTGGCGCGCGGATTTCAAACCGCCGATGTCTTTTCATTTGCCCTAGTTACAGTCCATCTTCCACAATCACACTTCGTCACCACGTCCTGCATCTTGTCCCCACTACTCACGTCTATCACTCTCTCCTCATCATCACTCTTTCACATTCTCTCTCGCATTCCTACTGACCATCTTCCACAGCCTTCAACTGTGAGAACTCTCTCCATTCCAAAACTCTCTTTCTGCAGATTCAACAAAATGACAAAATTCGACGGGAAGAAGTCAGGTGCCCAGTGAAGGAATATTAAATTGAATTAACGTTCCGTTTGCCCGATGATCGTTTCTTGGTTATTATTAATTTATCATACAACGATTAATCCTAACATGCTCCTATGAATGTAACAGCTGCACGTTGGAGTTCAGAAATACCTCAAGAATTCAGAAGAATTCGCAGATTCGTATCTGAACAGACCAGTCAGCTTCAAGCCTTCGTTTGAAGCCTCAAACGTCCTCAAATCGTATTTCTCCCAGACATACGACTTCTTCGTCTTCGAGAGAGCTTTCCGTGGCCGCCTGATTCGTCTGAATCGGAGTTCTGTGGAGGAAGTTATGGCCGTTTTACGGAGACTGCCAGAACTTGGTTTCCTGCGAAAATCTGACTCCAGCTCACATCTTCTGAACTGTATCCCGCTCAGCTTTCACCGTTGGATGGACAACGATCTATGAAAGTCCCAAGAGAGAATGCTCCACACGTTTTCCTGCGCCTCCCACAGCTCTCAAAACCCTAATTTTTATCAGTCTATTTTCCTGAGAGCTGACAGCTGTATTTAATAGAATTAAATACATGTGGGATGCTTGGAATCTGTAATAGGCGTTCCTTCTCTCCTTCTAGGGCTAGGAGACTTTGGGCCAGTCCAGGGACCAGATACAATGAATAAAGATGGGCCTCAAATAAATTAATTTATCTATGGTCAGCCCAGACCATAATTAATTTATAAATATCAGTTCATTCCACTAGAGAACCGATACTGACTTACCCCTTTATTGCCGGTGATGAGTCGGGGGCTTGTATTTAGACTTATTAAATCTCCGTATTTAAAATATCCGACATCCATTAATTAATTAGAGCTCTGACAGCTTAAATTAATTAATCTCTTTATAAATCCTTAAGCAGTACCACTCAAACTTTATTATTGCGCCTGAACTTAATCAACCTGCAGGGTTTAGCGCAATAAACCTTATTGAGCTCCTTAAGGGGATGTCATTATCCTATACCGGATACGGGTACTAATACAGATAATCAAATATCATATATTAACCGCTATCACCCAAGATACAGAGTACTCGAGTTAGTATATAACTTTCACCCATAGTAAGTCAAAGTTATATACGAATTAAGATATATATCTGAATACTTATTAGTATTAAGATCTTATAAGTCACCGAGATCTTGATTCTTCACTTAAGTCAGATAGAAGAATACATCTCAACTGTGGTCCTATCAATACGTAATGACGTACCAGTATAGACAAGTAGCCAGGACAAACTACTTCCATCTATACTGCAGCCTAAACCAATAACTTGTCCTAGAGTTATTTCGGCTGTGATCATATTATATCTCTTAAGGTTATTCCAATTATATGGTCTTCTGTGATCTACAACACACCATATAATCTACTTATATAGAGATAAAGAACATACATATGCAATCATGAACACAATCAGATAGGAGATTAGATAGTGAACTTAGGAAACATTGTATACAAGCATAAAACGTTCTTGCTTTCAGTATACAAATCCAACAATCTCCCACTTATACTAAAGCAAACTTTTAGTATACAATGCGTCTATTTACCAATCACCTAACACTTCTCCCACTTATACTTAAAGTTTCCTAAGTGGGTGGCATCAATCTGGCATCAATCGCATTCCCATCTTTCAATGACCATTTGCGATAAGCCTTTTGTGAAAGATCAGTAGGTTTCTCCAATATGTGAGAATTTATTCTTTGAGCACAAAAACCTCGATTTACGAATAATCGTATAACTTGGTACTTACTCTCCATGTGTTTAACCCCTTGTGGTTCTTGGATTCCTTAGAGTTCGCAACTGCACTTGAGGTATCACGAAGGTGATGCTCCCACGCAAACTAGGAATTACCCTTAGATCCTGGAGGTAGTGGTCAAACCAAAAGGTTTTACCTCCCAAGAAAAAACACATAGCTCGAGGTAATTATTCTTTGTTCCGGTCAGCCTGGAAATCTGAAATCATATAATCCAAAAAGGAACTAAACTGTCTAACTGGTAAACTATCCTTATTCTCTAGTCAGGGACTTGAGAATATAATTTACCACAATTCAGTGTCCTTAACTAGGACTATTCTGATATCTTACAACCATGCTAACTGCATAGCAAATATAAGATCTCGTACATAGCAATCCATACATGAAGTTATCTACTGCGGAAACGTAGAATACTGCCTTCATTTCCTCAACCTTAATAGGCATCTTAAGACATAGTCTTTAGATAAAGGAACACCATATCTAAAAGTTAGCAATCCTTTCTTGGCGGTATTCATACTACAACGAGTATTCTCAGTATCAATGTAAGACACTCGAGATAAGCCCAACATCCTTTTCTAGTGATCCCTTATTACTTTGATCACAAAGATGTATACTGTACCTCCTTAGTCTTTCATATGAGACTGTTCGGATAACCATTACTTTATGTCTTGACAATAGCTCCATATTGTCGCCAATTAGGAAGATATTGTTTACATAAAATGCAAGATAAACCACATCACCGATGACACGAGAGCGATTGACACGAGATGTTTCTCTCCCTCCCTCACGTAACCTCGATGGTTTAAGTGAGCTGCTATGGTTAAAATGATCCGAATGTTCTGAGCATGGTACTTGCGAAAATATCATCATAACCTATACCCTTACACTGGGCATAACCTTTCGCCACCAGTCTAGCTTCGGAAGCTACGACCTTGCTCATTCGGGCCTGTCATTATCTTGCATACTCACTTACAACCTAAGGCATGACTGCCTCCTGGTAGCAAGATTTTCTAGTATACACCCATATTCTTAAAGGATTGCTCCATTGAGGTGTGCCAAGAATCTACATTCTCGTCTTCCACTAATTCCAAGTAGATATCTGGGTCGATTCTCTTATATTCACTACCAGGGACTGAATCCAAAGATTCTCCCAAGAACATAAATCGATCGGGTTGTCCCACAACCCTCCCACTACAATGGATCTGTGGTGGCACATGTGTGTCAACAGTGCGTGCAGTGTCTTGTGGTACAAAACTCTTGCATACTTGGCTTGGGTGATGGAATTGCCTGTCTAATGTCTTCAATTTTTTGAAACACACTATCTGACTTGGATTGGTAATCATTCCCATAGTCCACTTCTAAGAATCGTGTGTCATTGCTAATAACCACCTTCTGATTCTTTAGGACTAATTGCAAAGATGCATAACTCATCATCGGACATATTTTTCCAAGAGTGACCTATTTCTTCTCTCCACCACACCATTTTATATAAGGATTACATGGTGTAGTAAACTGGGTTGAAATCCCAAACACTGACAATGAATCAGAAAAGATCATTCCTAACACATTATTGGCCCTTTATCCCCTTTGTCATGAATGACCTGGTCTCCATCTTTTCCTCTATACAGGATTCGCAGGTTCGAAATAGTACAACCTGGATTGAATCCAATGTACTTATTTAGACACGAGCCTTTGGATCCTGTTAAGATAGATGTGACCTAATCTAGGGTATCAATATATGTGTAAGATCCTCATGAGAGATTAGCCTTAACTTTTCTCTTTCTTTTGTTCGATGATGTAAATGCAATATAAAGGTATTTTGAAGACAAGTTATAGTGTGAAGAGAGATGTTCAAAAAATACCAGAATAGACAACTTTTGTCATTTCTTATGATAGAACCACCACTATCAAAAATGACATAAGATCCATCTATTCAAAATTTTGGAACATGATAAGGAACTCTCAAAAACTAAACTATGTCTTTAAGACTTAAAGACAAGTCTTCAATTGCAACAACTGCGCTGCCTACGAAGACAATCATCTCATCACTTCTCAGCTTCCTTGTCAGCTTATAAAAGTCCATGCAAGGTGTAACAATCATTATCAGTTTCTCTCATTATCCACTACTCACAACTGAGTAGAAAATGAGTTGATATGTCTCAGTTACTATAGCAAGTGAAGTACCTTAACCCTTTGCCTTGAGTATTGAAAGAAAAAATCTCCAATACTCAATCTTATCACACCACTACTCCCACTATTTCCCTTGTCTTTCTTGCCCCTTGGATCCTTCTTCTTCCCGTCATTCGACGAAGAAGATGGCTCTCCTTTGGCAATAACAAGTGCTTGCACATCTCTTTCCCATAACTTCCGTAGCCGTAACTAGAGCATTCAACAACTCAAAAAGAGTATTATCTTTCTTGCTCATAACAGCGTTGCGGTAGAAGTTCTTAATTAAAAGACTTGGCAAGAGAGTTCAGGATAATATCGACTTTTGCCTCACCGTCGATACTCCCACTGAGCAAGTCAAATCCGTCAAAATTTGCATGACATGCTCGTGCACTGAGCTGTGCTCACTCATAAAAATAACAAGATTACTCTCATCAAATTTAAATGAGCAGCTCAGCCCAACTCTCCGAACACTTTCTTGAGATTCAGCATGATGCTAATAGCATCGTCCATGCCCTGATGTTGGAGCTACAAGGTTTGTGACATTATACTCATAATAAAGCATATAGCCACATTATTCGTCACATGCCACCTTTTATGCAGTTCCTTTTTCCCATCAGTTGTCTCATTGTTCGAACAAATAGAACGTCGAGTAGTAAGCAACACAAAAAAAAGTGTTCAGTTTGTGATAAAGATAAAAATCCAAAACTGCGTTTCCATTTTATATATGTGGACCGGTTAAAAGACTTTGTGCAAGAATAAATAAACAATAAGAGACATAGACATATCTGAAAGTAACGAACATAAAGCACATAATTCGTAACAATAATATTGTAACCTTTTGATAAAACAATATTAATGAAACCTCCAACCGCTCAAAGAATCCCATGTGCAAGCCACGTGGGGTGGACGTTTACACACGAACCCCTCAACCAGACTATTCACCTAGTCATTTAATTTCCATGTCAACTTAACCTTTTGACAAAAGAAATTAATAGTTGGCACCTTAACTAGACCATATCATCATCAAGAAGGGACTCCGTGGGGGAGTTGTACATTGTACTTGATATGATATCTAAGCAATGACCACATTTTAACCTTGAAAATTAAATTCTCGAAATTAACATACTCACTCGGACCATGTCGCTTTCAATTTAATTTTCTTGGTTATCTTATTTAATACCATTCTCCAAAGTACTTGTGAAAATTACACAAGTAAGCCACGTGGGGTGGACGTTTACTGCATAACTCCCACTACTTTAATGGTTTAAATATTTTTATAGAAACCTCATCTGACAAACTTATGAGAAACAAATATGAAGTAAGCCACGTGGGGTGGACGTTTACTCACATTGTCAATCATTTTGTCTAGAGACCGCATGTGGAGGTCTACATAATTTTAAGAATAAAATTAATTAGAAATAACCACAATTTAACTTTGAAATTAAAATCTCGAATTTTGACATACTCACTCGGACCATGCCGCATTCAATTTAATTTCTTAGTTATCTTATTTAAATCCATCATCTAAAGTACTCGTGAAAAATTATACGAGTAAGCCACGTGGGGTGGACGTTTACTGCATAACTCCCACTACTTTAATGGATTTAAATATTTTTATAGAAATCTCATCTGACAAACTTATGAAAGAACAAACATGAAGTAAGCCACGTGGGGTGGACGTTTACTCACATTGTCAATCATTTTGTCTAGAGACCGCATGTGGAAAACTAAATAATTTTTAATCATCTATAAAATTATCAATACAGCTTAGTCCTTTTTTCTTTCAAAAGGTTTGATCATGCTCAAAAGGTTTGATCATGCTCAACACATAATCTTCTTAGAAGGTTTTAATGAGGCTCGGTCTTTTGTTTGCTCTCTTTTGCGCTTTCTTGGATGTTTTTGTACTCTTTTACTTTTCCTTTAATACAAGCCTTATTCTCATCATGCTCAACACATAATCCTAAACATGCTCATCTAGAATGCAACATGTAAAACATGCTCACATAATTCTAAAAACATGCTTAAGAAAACGATAAACCTAGCATGCTTGTCTAAGCGCAGTTAATAAACACATATTAACAAGCAGAGACAATAACAGCATGCAAAGAGCATAAAGGATTAACACCACGACATGCAAAGAACATAATAAAAGAATAAAGTTCTTTGTGACCCATTCGTGGAATCCCATATTTCTAATCTATTACAAAGAACAGAAAAGAAATAAAAACAAAAACAAAACTGGCCCGAACATCTCCTATCAAGCCCGTGTAGGAAAATAGGGTTTGGGCCCCCTAGGGTTTGACACACGCAACTAGGGTTTGGAAACCCTAGCTGCCGCCGCCACCTTCCTTGACACCCGCTGCACAGCGCCACCGCAGCAGCTCCCGGCGTGCGCCGCAGCAGCAGCCCGGCACGGGCAGCTCAGCGGCAGTAGCCTCGGCGTGGCATCCGGCGCACAACAGCAGCAGCCTCGGCGTCCAGCAACAGCAGCACAGCAGCGGCAGTCCCCGGCGCAGGCAGCAGCAGCAACCTCGGCTCGGCAGCAGCAGCCTGACGCGGTAGCCCTCGGCTCCAGCAGCGTCGGCACAGCCAGTAACAGCCTCGGCACGGCAGCAGCACGTCGGCAGCGGGCGAACGGCCATGCAGTGCAGCGCTGGGTGCGCAGCACACATCGCGCAAGCACGCGCGCGCGCGCCTCCCCAGTACGCACAGCCCTCACGCCCCCGCCCGACTCCAGCAGCCACGCCTCATCGGCACGCACAGCCCTCACGCCCCCGCCCGACTCCAGCAACCACGCCTCCTCGGCAGAACCCAGCACCGAGAGCAGCAGCAGCTGCATGGCGCCTGCCCGGGCGCACAGCGCACGGTGCGCAAGCACACACGCACGCGCAGCCCTCATCGGCGCACGCAGCAGCGGCCTCGTCTGCCCCCGGTCCACCAGCAGCCATCCAGCCCGGGAGTTTATGCGCGCGCCGTGGCGCACGGGGCTCGCGTAGTGCGCAGCCCTCCGTGCCCTCGGCGCCCGCCACCTCCCACCTCTCCAACCTCCGTTCATTCGATGTTGATTCGTCGTCATCTTCGTCTCGATTTTCAATTTTACAGATTCCAAAGGAAAAACAAATACAAATTGAAATCCTAATCTAACCACGGATTTTCTCGTGGTGAAAAACAATTACAACGTCAAAACGACGTATTCCACGAATCAACAGACCACGAAGAACAACGGCAGTAAAAACAACGCATATTATTAATCGTACATAAATTAACAATAGAGCCAAGAAATTAATCCTGGGCTCTGATACCAATTGAAGGAATATTAAATTGAATTAACGTTCCGTTTGCCCGATGATCGTTTCTTGGTTATTATTAATTTATCATACAACGATTAATCCTAACATGCTCCTATAAATTTAACAGCTGCACGTTGGAGTTCAGAAATACCTGAAGAATTCAGAAGAATTCGCAGATTCGTATCTGAACAGACCAGTCAGCTTCAAGCCTTCGTTTGAAGCCTCAAACGTCCTCCAATCGTATTTCGCCCAGAAATACGACTTCTTCGTCTTCGAGAGAGCTTTCCGTGGGCGCCAGATTCGTCTGAATCGGAGTTCTATGGAGGAAGTTATGGCCGTTTTACGGAGACTGCCAGAACTTGGTTTCCTGCGAAAATCTGACTCCAGCTCAGATCTTCTGAACTGTATCCCGCTCAGCTTTCACCGTTGTATTTTCCTGAGAGCTGACAGCTGTATTTAATAGAATTAAATACGTGTGGGACGCTTGGAATCTGTAATAGGCGTTCCTTCTCTCCTTCTAGGACTAGGAGACTTTGGGCCAGTCCAGGGACCAGATACAAGGAATAAAGATGGGCCTCAAATAAATTAATTTATCTATGGTCAGCCCAGACCATAATTAATTTATAAATATCAGTTCATTCCACTAGAGAACCGATACTGACTTACCCCTTTATTGCCGGTGATGAGTCGGGGGCTTGTATTTAGACTTATTAAATCTCCGTATTTAAAATATCCGACATCCATTAATTAATTAGAGCTCTGACAGCTTAAATTAATTAATCTCTTTATAAATCCTTAAGCAGTACCACTCAAACTTTATTATTGCGCCTGAACTTAATCAACCTGCAGGGTTTAGCGCAATAAACCTTATTGAGCTCCTTAAGGGGATGTCATTATCCTATATCGGATACGGGTACTAATACAGATAATCAAATATCATATATTAACCGCTATCACCCAAGATACAGAGTACTCGAGTTAGTATATAACTTTCACCCATAGTAAGTCAAAGTGATATACGAATTAACATATATATCTGAATACTTATTAGTATTAAGATCTTATAAGTCACCGAGATCTTGATTCTTCACTTAAGTCAGATAGAAGAATACATCTCAACTGTGGTCCTATCAATACGTAATGACGTACCAGTATAGACAAGTAGCCAAGACAAACTACTTCCATCTATACTGCAGCCTAAACCAATAACTTGTCCTAGAGTTATTTTGGCTGTGATCATATTATATCTCTTAAGGTTATTCCAATTATATGGTCTTCTGTGATCTACAACACACCATATAATCTACTTATATAGAGATAAAGAACATACATATGCAATCATGAACACAATCAGATAGGAGATTAGATAGTGAACTTAGGAAACATTGTATACAAGCATAAAACGTTCTTGCTTTCAGTATACAAATCCAACACCCAGAAGATCGACTGCCTATCTAAAGGAGTCAGATACGACAAGTCGATGGACTATCCATCACTTGAGAAGAAACCAGAGCATCCTAAAGTAGAAGAGATTCTGATTCAACATCAGTGGAAAACCTTCGTGACCAAGGTAGCTGACTACCTTCTCACCGACGCTGTTCGACAATTTTATCAGAATCTGAAATTCAATGATTCTGGTAAACATTTCTCTGAAATTAGTTTGTTCACAACCCCGGACTTCTCAGACAAACAAGGAAAAATGCTCAATGTTACAGATATTGTCAGAAATCTGTTCAAGCTTCCGAACAGTGGTCCCTCACCATCATCTATTTCAGATGAAGAAGCAATTGCCACCCTAAAAAAGGCATTGAAGAATCCAGACGAGTCAGCTAAAGGGACACTAGTTCTATCTCTTCTCGAGCCTGAATACACTATTTTAGGCAAAATCGTACAAAAATGCTGGATAGGCGCGACAGGAACGCCGGACAAGACTTCTCAGTGTCAGAAGAACATTTTGGCTGCTCTCCTGAAGGAAGGAACCTTCAACTGGGAAGAGGCGTATCTCAAACACCTCTTCAGCCAGCGTCAAGATACAGAGCCGGCAAATCTTCTTCGACAGGGAAACAGGGTTTCCCAAATTATCATTCAAGGGACGATGGATCTCCCCATTGTTTATTGGCCAGAGATACTGCCATTTTCAGACAACTACTGACTTCTCAAAGTTGCGAAAGGTGGACCCAAACCTTCCCCTAAAACGAAGGTAATCACTTTCTCCTCCCTGAGTCAACTGAATCAGAAGCCCCTGAACCCTCCACTTCAAATCATCCCATTCCCACAAACATACCCCGTCGATCTCGTTCCACCCTCCCGAAAACAACATCAAAGATTGTCTCCAAATCAAAGCCTAAAGCCTCCTCAAGAACTCCTATCTCACCTAAATCCAAAGGCAAAGCTGTACTGCAAACTGCTTCTACACCAACTCCCTCTGATAACCAAGCAGTCACAGAACTACAGTCTGAAGCTCGTCAAGATGCAACAAATCACCTATGGAATCTTCTTGGTGATTTTGATACATCTCTAGAAGTCTACCAGAATCTCCACAGACTTCTTACATTCACATTCCTGAAGACGGCTCCCTGCCCTTAGGTCAATAGTCTTCAAAACACTGAAATTGAAGACTCATTTGAGATGGAAGAAGCCTCCTTGATCAGCCTTTCAAATCACGAGAATTTGGGATGTAATCTATGGCTTCGATAAATTTGCCATAGATTATCTTGAATCCCTCGGCTATTCCAGACGCACAATTTCTCTCAACCACGATGATGGCACATCCAAAAACTTTGAAGAGCCTACAGTCCCTGAGTCTGTAGATGCTTTACCAATTGCATCGCCACTTCGTCATGATTCAATTTCTGAGATTCCTCTCCGAGAAACATCTGCATTTGAGACTGCTCCTCAAGCAGACTCTGCAACTGATATCACTTCTCCAGAGTAACTGATGATTGATCCAATCAGTCAGTTGCTGATTGAAACTTCAACTGTTTTGCCATCCTCCTTTGAGGATATTCAACCCAGTGACACTGATAAGGCTGCACGTCCTTGCTCGCCGCCTGCAGCAGAAATAAAATCAGCTGACAACGCTGATCCCTCGTCTCCGGAAGGACGAATTGAGGATATCACAGAAACTCCTCGATCATCGTCACCACCCATCTTCACCACTGATGAGCCAACTCCATCAGAAGGCCTCAACATCAGTCAAGGGCGTATGTTTGCTCCCTCGCCCACTGAAGAAGAAGTTTTCCATTCTGCTCTATTGATCACTAATTTATTAGCAACAAAATACCGCAACTAACACGGTGCAATTGTAGCACAAACGTAGCAATCGAGTATCGTAACCACAGAGACTGTAAAATGAAATTACTATATCTATTTCCTAAACAGACACTAACAGTATGCAGGTAAAACAATTATGAAGGTGAATTACGAACTAAGATTAAATAAATAAAAACTAAAGAGCATATAAACTATGATAATTAACTCAAATATAAGGAAACTCTGACCCTAGGGATGTACTTTTACTAATCAACTGCATGCATTCAACCTATTGATTCAATTACCAATTTTAATCCAACCCTGATGAAAGATCACTATATTATTCACAAGCTTCTCTAACGAACACCTATGAAAGTAGATTAATTAACCCCTTTTCGCATTCAAGACTCCAAGGAATAAATTAACTCCAAATAGCACATAAAGAATAGCTTCCTATAGCTTCACCTATCGCATTCAAGACTCAAGGCTAACACTATATCATGCATTCCTGAATCGGCTGAACAATTATCACATTCAAGACTCAAACTGAACAGCTAAACATGTAAATCATTGATCAGATAATTCACAAGAGAAAAAGCACCAGGAATCATGAATCACAAGTTGGAGGGCAAATTGATATCAATAAATAAAAAACACATAATTAATCAGCTATGTACAAACCCTAGGTTCAGAATAAAAGAACTAGCCAGACATGATAAAATCAAACATAAACATAATTAAATTTAACGCAATTGTAAAAACAAATTGTATAAAAACCGAATGAAAACGATTGTAGCGGCTTGAATCTTCAATCTTGATCCAAGCCTTGAAAACTGGAAAGCTAAAAATATTCTAACGCTATAAAACTGAAATATGAATGCTGGGGTTCTCCGCTATATCTAGATAGGTCAAAAGATGACCTATTTATAGTTTTCAGATTTCCTTCGATCACCATGAAAGTTGCCATGCAAAGTAGAATTCTAAAGGTAATAGAATCGTGTAAAATAAGGCAACTCTCCAGCTGGATGCGCGCTCTGGAAAACACTCCTACTCTTGCCGAATTCGCAGCTCTCGCCAGAGGAACGACTATCGTCAGAGAAACGGACCTCGCTAGAGAAATGGTTATCGCCAGAGGAATGGGTCGCGCCAGAGAAATGGCTATCGCCAGAGAAATGGTGATTTCTCTGCTCTGTGTTATTTCTCCTCTGCTCTGGAGATTGATTTCTCTGGCAATTGGTTTCTCTGCTCTGGCTTCTTGGTTTCTCTGCTCTGACTTCTTGATTCCTCTGGAGATTGATTTCTCTGAATTTTCACTTCTCTGACTATTGAGCGATGGGCTTTACTTCTCTGATGCTGGCGCTTCTCTGCTCTGGAGATGTCGGTTCCTCTGCTCTGGAGACCAGAACACCTAGAAAACGCCAAATTCATCCAAAATTCTTCAAAATTGCATTCTTCCATCTCAAAAGCCTAAATCTCCTGCAAAGCATAAAATACACCATAAAACGCAGCAATTTCCAGAAGATTATCTTAAAACACGCACAAACAAACCCTTAAAAATAGAGTAATTTAAGCATAAATCAACTCCCCCACACTTAGCCTTTTGCTTGTCCTCAAGCAAAATCTATATGAATCATAGGAAGAGATTGATTTCAACAATGTTAATTTCCATCCAAACATTCACAAAGTCAATTCTACACTTTACAATCAACATACATCTCTCGGTCATGCAAGTAACTCAAAGTTTAAGAAGCAACAAAAGAGTAATGCAAGTAATTCGATCAGACCCAATTCTCCGCTAGAAGTGAATTCCCTAATGTGATCGCCTTTATAATCAATATCACCATTTTTTCACACTTTTTGTGCTTAGAATTTTCGACAGTTGAGCCATAATTCATGAAATAAAACCATTTGGACGTAATCCAAAGTCTTTTCACTTGGTTTCCCATGCTCATAGTTGGACTAGAGAAGCAGAGACTCAGAGCTGCCACTTTTTCAGAACAGGCCAGATGTTTCAGAGCTGGCAATTTCAGAGTTGGCAATTCGTCCAACTTTTTCATTTTTCAATTTTCACAGATAAGATATGATCGTAGGCAATCACAATGACAACACTCCTTCTAACATCTACCGGACAAATCACGTTTTACTAACTTACAAAAGTGTTGCAACAAAACTCATAATTCTTTGCACAATCAAGAAACATATATTAAAAGTAAAATAAGAATAACCACCAAACAAACACAAACCCGAAATGCACATTGAAAACCATCTTCTCTTCCACAAATTCATAAAAATTAGCAAGATTCGAGACCAAAAACTAAGCGTAGAAAGATTGATCTGACCCAATTTTTGAAAAATATAAGCAACAAAACACCCCCCCACACTTAAAGCATGCCATGTCCTCAGGGCATAAAAGAAATACGAAGAGTGTAGAAAGCGTCCCTGATTATCGGCAATGAAAAGCTTGAACCATCGTGAGAGGCGGTGAAGAGGTTTGTGACCTTGGGCAGAGTAGAGAGTGGCTGCGCTGGACAGGGCAGCGAAGAGAGCGGCTGCGCTGGACAGGGCAGCGAAGAGAGCGGCTGCGCTGAAACATGAAGACCTCCAGAAATCTGGCAGAGAAACACCTGTTCCACGGTGGTGGTATGAACAAAGCGCGAGATCTCGCAATTTCCAAGCTCAACACCGCACAAAAAAAAAAACCAAACAAAACAACAAAACAAAAAAAAAACAAAACGAAACTGAAAGAAAGAAAAACAAAACAAAAACGGTTGGGTTACCTCCCATCAAGTGCTTAATTTAACGTCTAGAGCTCGACGATACCTTCAATCACGGATCAACGAAGTTGACCACTTCCACGTCGCGGTCCAACTCTGCTTTGAAGTACGGTTTGAGGCGATGGCCATTAACAGTTAAAGTAGACCCATTCGACACAAGCAACTCATAGGTCCCATTCCAATTGCTCTTGTGAACCACGTAAGGACCTCTCCATCTAGACTGCAGCTTGCCAGGAAATAGTCGAAGCTTAGAATTATACAAGAGTACCTCATGTCCTGGCTTGAATTCCTTTGTGCGGATGTTCAAATCATGGAATTTCTTTGCTCTTTCCTTATAGATACGAGAACTCTCATAAGCTTCATTCCTCCACTCATCCAGCTCTGTCAACAAATCTCGCCTTGTACGCCCGGCCTCCTTGAACTCCAAATTGATTCTCCTCGTCGCCCAATATGCCTTGTGCTCAATCTCAACAAGTAAATGACAGGATTTGCCAAAAATAAGTTGATAGAGAGACATACCAATTGGAGTCTTGTAGGCAGTGCGATACGCCCAAAGAGCATCGTCTAAGTGCTTTGCCCAATCTTTCTTGTTGGCGACGCTCTTCTCCAAAATCTGCTTGATTTCTCGATTTGCCAACTCTGCTTGCCCATTAGCTTGAGGATGATATGGAGTCGTCACCTTGTGCTTTACTCCATACTTCGCCAACACGCTTGCTAGCAACTTGTTGTTGAAGTGCGATCCCCCATCACTAAGCAATGCTCTCGGTGCTCCGAAACGAGTCAAAATATTCTTTTGCAAGAATTTAATGACTACCTTTGAATCATTGGTGACAGTTGGGATCGCTTCCACCCATCTAGACACATACTCCACCGCAAGCAATATATAGAAAAAACCACATGAAGGAGAGAAAGGACCCATGAAGTCAATTCCCCACACATCAAATAGCTCTACCTCTACAATGATGTTCTGTGGAATCTCATCCCGCTTGGTAATGTTGCCCATGCGCTGGCATCGATCACAAGACTTCACGAAAGCATGGCAATCTGCAAAAATTGAAGGCCAATAGAATCCACTATGATTTACCTTCATGGCAGTGCGGTTGGCAGCAAAGTGACCTCCACTAGGCGAGCTATGGCACTCTTCAATGATCTTCGGCCATTCATGCTCCCTAACACATCGTCGAATAAAGCTATCGGCGCACCTCCGGTATAGGTAAGGATCCTCCCAATAATAAAACTTGCATCATGGAGGAACTTCTTTTTTTGATAGTGCGACAACCCCTCGGGAAGAGCTCCAATAACCAAGTAATTGCTATACTTTGCATACCAAGGATCCTTAAATAGCACCGCCCAAATCTGCTCATCGGGAAAAGACTCATTGATGGCCATCTTCGGATCATCCCCCTCGATCGGATTCTCCAAACGAGACAAGTGGTCAGCTACCACGTTCTCACATCCCTTTCGATCACGGATCTCCATATCAAACTCTTGCAGCAATAAGATCCAACGAATCAATCGGGGTTTGGAGTCCTTCTTCGTGAACAAGTAGCGGATGGCGGCATGATCAGTGTAGATAATTGAATGAGTTCCAATCAAATATGAACGGAACTTATCAAAGGCATACACCACAGCTAGCAGCTCATTCTCCGTGGTTGTGTAATTTCTCTGAGCAGAAACCAAAGTTTTACTAGTGTAGTAAATTACCTTGAATAACTTATCTCTCTTTTGCCCCAACACAGCTCCCACGACCCAATCGCTAGCATCGCACATCAACTCAAACGGAGCACTCCAATCCGGCGTGATCAACACTGGCGTAGAGATCAGCGCGGCTTTCAACTTCTCAAATGAGATGCGGCATTCATCGGTGAAGACAAACTTCACATCCTTCTCTAGTAAAGCACAAAGTGGCTTGGACAGCTTGGAGAAGTCTTTGATGAAGCGCCTATAAAATCCTGCATGCCCAAGGAAGCTCCGCACAGATTTCACAGAAGTAGGCGGCGGCAACTTTTCAATGGCCACGATCTTAGCACGATCCACCTCCAAACCTTGGGCAGAGACCTTATGCCCCAAAACAATGCCCTCACGAACCATGAAGTGGCACTTTTCCCAATTGAGCACGAGTGCCGTCTCCTCACAACGCTGTAACACTTGAGCAAGATTGTCCAAACAATTATCAAAGGAGGAGCCAAAAATAGAAAAGTCATCCATAAATACCTCCATAATATTCTCAATCAATCCATGGAAAATCTCCATCATGCAGCGTTGAAAAGTGGCAGGAGCATTGCAGAGACCAAAAGATATCCTCCTAAAAGCAAAGATGCCATAGGGACAAGTAAAAGCGGTCTTATGCTGATCCTCCGGGGCTATCATAATTTGATTGTAGCTCGAGTACCTATCCAAGAAACAGTAGTACTCATATCCTGCCAGACGGTCAAGCATCTGATCAATAAATGGCAAAGGAAAGTGATCCTTACGTGTGGCTGCATTCAAAGCTCGATAATCAATGCACACGCGCCATCCTATGACCAGCCTCGTAGCTATGAGCTCATCTCTCTCATCCTTAACCACAGTCATGCCTCCCTTCTTAGAGACAACTTGAGTTGGGCTCACCCACTCACTATCAGAGATAGCATATATGATTCCTGCATCCAACCATTTGAGCACCTCCTTCCTCACAACTTCTTGCATAGCCGGATTCAAACGTCGCTGCGGCTGCACCTTAGGCTTGTATTCCTGCTCCAATAAAATACGATGCATGCAAATAGAAGGACTAATTCCTTTGATGTCAGAAATAGACCATCCTATAGCAGACTTGTATTTCCTCAAAACTCACATCAACTTCTCCAACTCCAATGGAGATAAATAGGCAGATACAATAACAGGAAAAGTATCATTCTCACCCAAAAATTGGTACTTCAAGTGCTCAGGAAGCGGTTTCAGCTCAAGTTTGGGTGCGACTGCAGCTCTGGATGATCCCGCTGCTCTGGATGATTCCTCTCTCTGGATGATCCCGCTGCTCTGGATGATCCCGTTGGCGCAGGGAATTCTTTTTCTTTTTCTTTTTCCATCGACTTGCTTCCCCCATCAACAGGTTTGTGAATATCCATGTAAGGCACAGGATCGATGGGATGTCTCTCTACGGCCTCCAGCTCTGCAATATAATCTAAGATCTCATCACACGCCTCGTCTAGATTGGAATAAGGGTATAATGACTGTGTGATGCACTCCTCCAAATGATCCTCCACGGCTGCAGGGAAATCCACTACAGACTCAATTGAATTGCAATCCTCGATTTGTGGCTCAGCTAGCTTCTTCATCGCATCATAAATGGACAACGTCATCTTTTCATCATTGACGCGGAAAGTCAGACCTCCCTCTTGCACATCTATCAACGCACGGCCCGTAGCTAGAAACGGACGTCCTAAGATCAATGGAGTATTCTTGTCCTCCGGCATGTCCAAGACTACGAAATCTGCAGGAAAAATAAACTGCTCCACCTGCACTAGAACATCCTCCACAACTCCCTCGGGATATGTGATGGAACGATCTGCCATCTGCAATGCAATAGAGGTAGGCTTGATATCTCCAATCTCCAACCGGTTGAAAATAGAGAGAGGCATCAAATTGATGCTTGCCCCTAAATCACAAAGAACGCGGGAGAAATTCTGCCCTCCAATCACACAAGCTATAGTAAAGCTGCCAGGATCCTTTTGCTTCAATGGTAGCTTCCTTTGTAGCACTGCACTGCATTCCTCGGAAAGATTAATCGTCTCATATTTCCCCAACTTCCTCTTGTTGGAGACTGCATCCTTAAGGAACTTGGCATAGCCTGGCATATCTCTCAAAGCATCAAGTAAATGAATGTTGATGTGAAGCTTTGAAAACATCTCCATGAACTTGGCTAACTTCTTATCCATCTTTGGCTTTGCCAGGCTATTCGGGAAGGGTGCTACAGGCTTGTACTCTGGCCTAGGAAATGTAGGAGTAGGAATAGGCTTCTTAACAGCAGAGGTATTCGACGATACCTTAGAAGTAAGCGGCGAATCGCACATAATCGTCTCCAGGTCATCCTCCTCCATAATCTCTATATTTTTTTCATTTCCATTCTTGCCGTCCCGCTGCTCTGTATGATCTCGCTGCTCTGTATGATCCCGCTGCTCTGTATGATCTCGCTGCTCTGTATGATCCCGCTGCTTTGTATGATTCCGATATTGAGTCCCGCTTCTCAAATGAATTGCATTACACTGACTTTTAGGATTGACCTCAGTGTTGCTAGGGAATTTTCCTGGCGTGTGTTGCGCAGCTGCTTCGTTGGCAATCTGCCCAACTTGAGTCTCCAAAATTTGCACTTGCTTCGACAGTGATGAAAAATTATTCCCAATGTTACCCACTTGAGACTCCAAGTTAGTCATCCTTGAATTAACAGTTGTCTTCATGCCAGACATCTCTGTTAAAACTTGCTGCATCATATCCTCCAGTGATACCTTCTTCGGCTCATTTATAACTCCTCCGCTAGATACAGAAAATCCAGGTGGAGGCTGCAAAGCATTGTTCGGATTGCCGTAAGAAAGGTTAGGATGCGGGCGTGCTCCTGGCTGGAACTGCTGCTGACCCTGCTGAAATTGTTGACCTCTGCCATACATTCCTGGCTGTCATCGCTGGAAATTCCCATAATTTCTGCCATTCACATAATTGACATTTTCCATGCCTGACGGGTCTATCACAGCTTGCTCAGGACGTCCAACATTCAACTCACCAAGTTTTGTAGTCAACTCTGCCAGCTGTGTAGCCATCGCTGTCTGTTGTGTAGCCATCGCTGCTTGTTGAGTCACCATTGCTGCAATAGGATCAGAACTTGACGCAGCTGCAACCTTCTTCAATTGAATTCGCTCAGATGGCCATTGGTAGCTCGTAGAAGCCATACTATCAATAATGTTCCATGCGTCAGAACTGCTTTTCTGGAGTAGGGAGCCACCTGCAGTTGTATCCATGTGCATCCTTGTACGCTCCCCGCAGGCATTATAGAACATTATCACGAGTGTGCCCTCATCAAATCCATGGCCTGGGCACTTTCTGAGCTTCTCCTGATACCGCTCCCAAGTCTCCGCTAGCTTTTCTCCATCGTACTGTTGAAACTGCACGATGTCCATCCTCAGTTTCAACGTAAGGCCAGGCGGATGAAACTTGCATAGGAATGCATGAGCCAAATCCTCCCACACGATATTCTCTCACAGCTGCAGCGTATGATACCACGAC